>NW_028278296.1:0-152129 GCF_059751315.1 Micrasema longulum
TGCCTAGTCAGCCCAACGAAGTCAACCCGGTCATTAGAGGCTTGTCAGCGGGTGGTATAGAGTGAATATGGAATGAGGCAATGAAAAATACATCACAACACCCAGACCAATTGAGAAAAAAACTTTCATGGGTTTTTTTTTCTTGCAACTGGCGGGAATCGAACCCGCGGCGCCAGTTCCACAGTTGGCAGTCTAACCAACTGCGCCACAGCGCCTGTCAACAGCAACCTCGTGTTCTCTGTCAATCTCTTACTGGGGTAGGAGCTCCAACCCTTAACAACCTAATTACTACACTTATTATAACTTCTATCAGCTCTATTTTTCATCTTTATTTATTTGATAATTTTTACTTTGTCATTAGATGCATTTTTAAATGGGTATTCTTTTATGATCTGTAAAATGTTAGTTGTCTGTGTCTTTGTCAGGGCGGATTAAAAATACAGTTCTGAGTCTGAAATAAAACCACCACTCTGGAAAAGTGTTTTCGACTAAATGGCTATTCTTAGGTAAAAATTGAAACCAAGCGGAGTCCGCCTCGTAGTGTGGTGGTTGGTGTGTTCACTTACCATGCTTGAGATCCTAGGTTCGATTCCTGGCAGGGTGGATGTGAAATGTTGGTTTTATAGACGATTCTTCTCTGCAATATTTCATTGTCTCTGCACTGGCACCTGAAGCGTAAGACCGACCACCTTGCCTGTTGTTGGAGAACCAATTCAGTGCCATATGCACCACTGAGTGTGAATAGGGAAATTATGGTGATAATTATGTCAGTTATAATATAAATATATTTGTATTTTAGCATTTATTATATGTTTTGAATAAATAAATGTTTTTTAATTGATATTTGCTACTAGAAGACATTTCTGAATCTTTATTACATTCTATGCTCATATTTTCAGGTACCGGTTTAAGGTCTGGAGATTTTTCCGGCTGCGAGAGTTATTTGACTAGTCTGGGAGACGACCCACAAGCTTTGACACTATGGCAACAGTTGGCTAATAACGCTATGGAAATTGGTGACTTAAAGGTCTAACACATTTAGACATTTTCTGTAATATATTTCAGAGAAAAAATTTCTTAGGAATTTATTTATAAATTCAGTTGCTTACAGATGGCAGTTCGATGTTGGCGGGCGCTTGGGGATGAGGCTCGTAGCGCCTATTTATCAAGAACATTAGTATATTCAGATGAATATGAGAAGGAAAATAATGTTGAAGGTACCTATATTATACATATGTCGTCGCCAAATAGTTAAAAAGGTCACTCAACAAAGCGTTTAGACTATTCATTAAATGCTGGCATTCACCCGGATGGCTAACCCGTTCGTTGAATGTACATTTAACAAAGAACGTCGCTTAGTCTCTTGAATTTTATTACAACAATATTAATTGTTTTATTTATTTATTATTTAACTTAACCCAATTTATCCTAACTTCAATCTGAAGCTTTTGGTTCGGCCATTGCCAAAGGGCTAGCTTACAACCAGCTAACACGTTGAACGTTGAGTTAACCTTATTCATTCGACGAATGGCCTAGCCATTCAGGTGAATGCTGGCATTTAATGAAAAGCCTGGCCACTTTGTTGAGAGGCTGATTTAACTATTTAGCGGCGACATATACACAGATAAACACCAATTTCTTTTATGAATAAAATGTTCAATGTTTGGTATCTTAAACAGGTTTGAAATCACCACATGTTCGTGCACGGCTGGCAATTCTCTCCTATGATTTGAAGACGGCTGAACAAATCTATGTTGAAGAGCTGAATGATCCTTCTAAAGCCATTACAATGTATACAAACCTGTACAGGTGGCCTGATGCCCTCGCCCTAGCGGACAAGTTGGGTTTGCAGCAGGCATCAAGTCTCCGGGAGCAATACATGTCTCATCTTACTTCTTCTGGTAAAAAATACTTACAGTAATTTATTGTTTTTATTGTAATATTATATAATCTGGAAAAAACATTGATTTTGATTTAAATGTTAAACTGATATAACTTTCATGATAATTTATAAAAACTATAAAATACAAGGTATCCAGAAAATATGTATGTGTAAGACATCATTGTAGTGTAGAGAGCATCTATTTTACATTGTGAGTGTAATCAACCTTATGAGTGTGTTTTGATTCTGGCTTCAAACAAGTATGATGTATGGATGGTACTCAATTTGACACCTGATCTTAACTTTAACTGCCATTGACAAATATTTTCTTTTAACTAGGTATTTCAATATACTAATGAATATGTTGATTTAGGTGCTGAGGCAGAAGCCGCTATTCTACTTGTCGGAAGAGGGGATGTGCGGGGAGCCCTAAAGTTAGTTCTGGGGGCTGGGTTGGCAGGTCGCGCTGCCAGAATATTAAAGGATGCCCCCGCTGTTTTGGCTGATAGAGAATGCTTTAGTTCGGTGCTTCAAGCTCTTCTAAAGGTAACAATGTTGCTTGGGACACATTAGATACATACAATTTTTAGTTTGAAAATGTTATTTATTTATTTATTAACAGCCGTAGTCAATTACAAATGGTATAACATGGTTAAAGAAATTAATTTCCATCTGAAAAGAACTATCTAATAAATAGTTTCAATATGAAATATCAATTACCAGCTAAAGCAACAGTGCTCAATAGTTAATAAGCAAAACTAAACTTTATTTTATTTATTTATTTGATCATCATCATCTTCACACAGACATTTCTGTCCACTGCTGAACATAAGCCTGCCCCATATTCCTCCATACGCTCCTGTCTTGTGCTTTCTGCATCCAATTACCAGAAATTTTCTTAATATCGTACAACCATTGTGGGGGGGGTCTCCCTCTTCTTTGGTTGTCTTTGCGAGGTCTCACTCGACTACCTTTTTGTCCATCTTTGGTCTATTTGTCTGGCAAAATGTCCGCAAAAGACCATTTAACCCTTTAACTACATCCGTTACTCCCAACTCTATCTCGGTATTTCTTATCTAGTCAGAGAGTTTTATACGTAGCATGGCTCTTTCATGTTATCTCTGTGCTACATGGAGCTTCCTTATAGTTGATTTGGTAAGTGTAAGTGTTAATTTATTTAATACTTCACCGGAGGGGAGGGGGTCACACTATCCCCACTACTCTAGGGACCGGGTCGGTTACAGCGCTCGTAGTTACCGCCCGTACAGGCCATTTCGCCTATGGCCTTGACACGTGGCACTTTTACATTTTTATTCATTTTATAGCAGCCCTTTTTGGGTTTATCATAATGTATTATTTAATCATAATTTATATATCTGTACCTTAGAGAATAAAACACGGGAGTCCACTTTTTGCCGTTTTGAAGTTAAATATGCAGCAGTTATCCCAATAAGCTATTTTGTATGCAATAAAATACCGCAGTCCACTTTTTTCATATATATACGTTTTTTAAAGTTAAAATACAAGTCCACTTTATTTTAATGCAAAAAGCATCAGTAGTCACAAATATGCTACTGTCTGGATTTCCTCCCTAGGGAGTTATTCGGGATCTAAATTCGTTGCAACAGAGAGGGAACACATTTTTATAAGGGAAGATGGAAGTCTAGTCATTTACAGGGCTTATGACCTTAATTTGCTGGTTTAAGTAGTTACTTTAAACACTGTGTAACATTCACCATTCTCAACTCAACTCTTCCGTCTGTTGACTTTTGTGAATCAAAAGAGCTGAAACCTTTATCACGTGGGTGTGATTTATCTGGCTGAACCAATTCACCTGAAAACAATTTTTCAATTTTTATACTTCTTCTTTTACCAGTTAGTTAATTCAACAATGTATTAAGTATGTCCAAATGTTTGCAACTGGCTCGATTTCCTCCCTAGGGAGTTATTCAGATCTAAATTTGCTGTAACAGAAAGGGAATTTTTTTTTGAGAAGGGAATATGGAAGTTTAGGCACTTACAGGGCTTATGATCTGTCATTGGCTGGTTTAAGTGGCCACTTTAAACACTGTGTAACACTCACCATTCTGCCTATGACAGATCATGAGACCTATAAATGCCTAGATTTCCATATTCCCTTCTCAAAAATTATTTCCCTTTCTGTTGCAACAAATTTAGACAAATATGCTGTTTTTTTGAAAAAATATTATTTTACATTAAAAGTTCAAAAGTTATGATGTTTTGGAAATCGCACAATCACAAAATCTTGTTTCCTGATCATATCCTTCACCGTGACTCCCGTGGTTTATTCTTAAAGGTACAGCTACTGATTTTAATACGATTTTTAGACTATAATTAAGGGTCCAGCACTCGGCCAACAAATACCGGGGTTCCTAGCTAATTTTGCACGAAGTCTGTGCATCCGGAACATAAATGGTATTTAATATAAAATTAGGTATTCCTCACTGGAAAAACCCCTGCCGAGGAAGACATTTTACAGTTTTAGTTTAGTTTGATTTATATATTTTTAATTAAACAATGGAGTTCGATACTTCATATTATTATAAAGAAGTTTTATCAAGAAATATGGTTTAAAAACATCAAACACCATCAGAATTAAATGATAAAGAAGACCCGTACTTAAAAAGAGTACCTGTCATTTTTGTGAGAATTTTTTTTTTTTAAATTTGTTCACTGAGTTGTTTTTTATTTTGTAATTTTTAAGATCTATCTGGATACAAGAATATTGAGGTTTATTGGTTAGTCCCTTGTATTGGAAGTTGATTCAGTTAGTGAAATCTACTGCCACAAGCGCATCTTCTTTCAGAACGAATGTTGGGAGCAAGCAGCAGAGCTTTGTGAAAGTGCTGGAGAGTCTGAGAAAGCAGTTCAACTATATGCTAAAGCTAATGCGTACGCTAAAGCAGTACAGAGGGCACGCATTGTAAGTATTATTTAAAAAAAAAACATATTCTGTTTAAAGATATACTTTAAAGACTTGATCCAACTGTATTGGAACGATAATATAACAATATTCTGCATGGGTAATATAACTAACTTGGTGAACTCGTCACATAATATTATCAGCATAATTCACATCTGAGAACTGAAAAATATAACTAAAGCTATCCAGGTTTGAAAACAATATATAACTAACCCAAGTATCAAATGGTATACTTTTGTACTTTCAAATTGTGACATAAAGTGTCAAAAAAAAAATTAAACCTCTCTTAAGTAAAGTTGGAGAAAATTGCATGCATTGTTGTTCTACGATCCCGACAATATAATCCACGAGTCTGTGGCCGTGGGACCATAACCCGGTTCAGCGATAAATACATATTATGTGAATATGATGAATAAATCAATGATGAACAGCATGTGGCTTTTAGGGTTGGCCCTCAACGTTTTTCACTTGCTTAAAATTGTTTTAAATTTTTTTTTGCTGTAAAATATTTTTTAGTTCTTATTAATTTGTCATAATATTAATTTCGTTTGTAATCCCTTCTTGATCATCAATCATATTTTTATTGTTATTTTAAATATCCTCTAGTAATTAAGTAATAACCCATTTTTATAAAGTTGTGGCTTGTATGAATTAGTTTCACATAGTAAATACTGAATTTTTATGTATTTTTTATTAGGTACTATAATATATGAAAGTTTTTTTATACAAAATTAATGAGTCCTCAGTAGGGAAATCTGTTCTAAAAAGGACTGCATAAAATTTAATTTACATATGTTTCACTCAAATATTTTATTTATTTCTTCTATGATAATTTGCTTCAATCAGATTTTGATTTCTTTTTTTAAATATGTTTTGTTATCTGTCAACCTAATTTGTAAAGGAAGCATATCAAATAATTTGGCAGAAAAATAATCCTCCCACCTTTGACCAAATGTTTTGTTAAAGGGAATATTGACAATGATATTATTTACTGTTTTTGTTATATATTATATTCATGTCCCTGAGCCGATGACGATGTCCATCTTTAAATCTGTCTAGAAAAATAATTTTAGTGCATTAGGCATATCTCAGGCACATTAGGCATATAAAGGCTTTGACAATTTCCATAGATTTCTGTATTATTTCTATAATTACTTTCCTTTATGAGATTTTTCAAGCAGTTTTGTTTATCAGGTATCTCCGTCTGAAGTGACGGGACTGGAGCAGCAGTGGGGAGAGTGGCTGGCGGGGCGACGCCAGTGGGGGGCAGCTGTGGCGCACCTCATCGAGGCCGGGGACTCTCGGGGGGCGCTCTCTGCCGCCGTCAGGGCGCAGCAGTGGGCCAAGGCTCTGCAGATCATTCAAGTACACTGTTTATAATGAGCATATTTATATAAACATATTTTGTCATAGTATGTCAACAATCTTAGTAAGTTATGAATAATATTATTATATTTTTTTTTTAAATATTTATAATATTGTAACATTCAAGTTTGTAAGTGAAAATTCATTTTAATTTGAATACAAACATTGTAATTTAAATAAATAAAAAATATGTTTAATAAAAGAAAAGTGATACTTAAAATTCCACAAATTTGGAATCACCAGTGACCATAATAAATTTTGTAACATATATATATATTTTTTAATTGTGCTACAAATTCTAAGTATTCTAGTACGAGAAACTACTAAGTATGGGAGATAAATATGTGTTTTAAAATGCGCATTTTAAATGTTAATTTATTACAATCAAAAGAGTCAATCTGGGGAAAGTTTAAATTATACTTTATACTATAAGTCATAGTCATCTGGGCATAGTTTGTACGAGCTGCTGGCACATGAAATAGAGAACTCTACATGTGACGGGTGCGGTAGCCAGGGGCATTTAGAGATAACTCTGACACAAGAGTCGAGCTATCAAAGCGTCCACTTAATATGTCACAACAAACCCCCATGTCTAACAGCAGGCGGCGATCTTCTAAACTAAGCAAGTGATGCTTTTTGCAGGAAGACATGTAATTTAGATCGGATATATTATAGTACAGTACATTAAATTGATTTTGATTGCACCTGTTTCCCTGTCATCACCATTCCCTTTTCCACACCTAATGGTGCATAGAATACTCCAGCATTATGTTTTGTTTTAGGTTATTGATGACATAGATTCTGTTCAGGAATATTATGAGATTTTGGCCACACATTTCTCTTCTGTACAGGTAAGAAAATACATTATAATATTGAATCAGGTAATGGAAAATGTATTGTAGTTAATTTTTAATCTAATGGTCCACAGATTATCTAGTGATTTAATATGTGAAATAGTGAGATAATCAATAAATAAATAATGTAGAAGTTATTGAAAATATGTTATTAAAGCCATTCAATGGAGAAGAAGGTGGTTTTACCACAATAATTAAATGAGATTTTCTCAAGCCTGCGTGCTCTGTGCTGTAATTTAATTGTGGTGCAAAAAAATGCAAGTACAAAAGGGGATTTATTAAAATAGAAAGTCTTGAATATAATTCACATTAAAACTAATGGTAGGCAGTAATAAGTAATAAGTAATAGTAAAAGTCTAGTAGGTGATTACCCTGTTTTAAGACAGCCAGATTGTAATATTTTCACAAATTTTTGTACAGTAAAAACATGTTTCAAAATTACAGCCCTAAATTGATCACATTTTTTTTGGAATTTTTTATATTTTTTCCCCTCAGGATTGGGAAACAGCAGAGGCATTATGGGAGGCGGGAGGGCTAGTGGAAGAGGGGGCCCGTGCCCTGGCTGAGGGTGGCCAGGGGGGAAGAGGGCTGGCCTTCGCTCGCCGCCTGCTCGGCTCCCAAGCGGCTGTTGTCATCTTCCAGCCGGAAGCGGAGAGACTCAAAGAGCAAGGTAAAAATATTTTAACAAGATCTAATAAGTTTTGGAGTCAAGAATTTGAGGTATCTGTATTTCTTCTTCTTTATATCACATGTGCAGATCAGACTGCATTGGTAAATACATTTAACCATAGTATCATCTTGATTATTTGTTGCAATAATCATGAAAGTAGGCTTAAATTTTTTACATGCAAGCTACTTTCTTATCTTGCATTTTTTTACAGAGACATCATCAGCTTATTTAAGTGATTATAATGTAAATATACAATCAGCCAGGGATAATTAAAAATGTTTTATTTCCCAAAGTAAAATAATTATTTAAAAAAATACATTATGTTTTCGCAGTAAAACATATGAGGGTATTAGAAGCAAATTTAGAAAACTCCATTGAAGGAGCTACTGAGAAATTTGCGAAAAACTTTGAGTGAGATTTCTAATTACGCTTCACCAACTCAATGGAGAATGCTATGTTTGCGGTGACAAGCAGTATAATTGAAATCTGTTTTTGCAAGATTTAGAGACGGGTTTGAATTACGCTATTATTTAGGTAGGTAGATTTTTATGTATAGTGTATTTTGGCATCAATAACTAATTTTCCGTTTTTGGTGGAGATTTCTAATTTTGCTTCTAGTACACTCATATGTTGAAACTTTTACACACTTTATCAACTATCTGCATAGTATTTTTAACATTAAGTATCTATCTACATATTAATGATGTGATGTTCCCCGATCAGCACAACACCAACTATGGCTTGCATGCACCAATGTCCTGATTGTGTCGTATTACAACAGTATCTGGATTTTTTGGCGTGAGTCTTTCTAGATTTCAACAATCAAATTAGACCAGATCTTGTCTCAGGGTATTTTTTTTTGTCTTATATTTAATTTTGTAAAATTGTATCTGCGTAAAAATACTTAATGCATTTTATTATAACTAAATGGACCGAATGAGTCCGTAAATAAATACTGTGTAAATATTGCCATTCTGGTGATCAATTATTTTTTTATAAATATTTGGAGGCTCTGTCACATTGTCCCACATAGAGATCATATTTAAATTTGCCGGGTAATCAAAAATACCTAGACTCCTTTAAACTGTATACGATGGACAACTTTTTCACATAGCTAGGCTTTGTAATTTTGTATAATAGAAACAAAGATTGATCCAGCCTAATTTACTATAATTTTTTATGGTACCTGTGTAATAAATTATATAATATAATGTGTTCAGGGAAGTTTGGAGAGGCAGAGAGCCTGTACGTTGGCATGGGTATGGCGGATGCGGCAATGGCCATGCACGAGGATGCTGGACGACACGCTGCGCTGCTGCGTCTTGTGGCTGCGCACAAGCCGCAACTGCTTGGAGCCGCGCGGCGCCGCGTAGCCCAGCAACTGCAGGCCTCCGGGCGCCTCAAGCAGGCCGAACAGTACTACATACAGGCTGGTTAGTTACAAATATGTGTACGAGGCGTATTCAGAAAGTTTATTCCGTTTGACAGGTTAAAAAAATAAAGAAAACAAGTTACATATTCAGAAAAAATATATATTTAGACCATAAATTCGGCAGCCAAATGGCAGATCTGTAATTTTCAAAAATATTCAGGAGATTTGAAATAAAACTCAATGGTCTAAACAGGCGCCGTGGTGCAGTTAGTTAGATGGCCAACTGTGAAACTGGCATTGCGGGTTCGATTCCCGCCAGTTGTAAGAAGAAAATCCTAGAAATATTTTTTCTCAATTGGTCTGGGTATGGTGGTGTATTTTTTTTTACCTCTTTCCATATGCCCTCTATCCCACCTGCTGACAAGCCTCAAAATAGAGGCTTAGCGGTTTATTCCTTAAAAAAAATAAATTCAAGACTAATCCACAAGCTAAAATATTTTAATCCTTCTTTTCAATAATTTATTACCATTTTAAGTTATGCTGTTTTTTTTATTTTTCTATGTGTATTTACTGAAATATTTATTAAAACTGTTGATAACTAAAAAACGGAAAAAATCCCTTTCTGTCCCTTCTGCCATTTGACTACCGGTATTTTTATACATAATTCCCACCATTTTGTAGGCACTTGTCACAGCGCGGCACAAGCTTTTTTATTCACTCTGCATAAAAGAGTGCCACTCTCTTCATAAAAGGGAATACCCACTTCGTTCGTCGCCGTGCACATTATCACCACCTTCATTGAACCGTCTTTCCTTACCATTGAATCACCTATCACATATTTTCCGTATACCTAACAGATCTGTCGGTGAATGTGGACTGGTTTTCTTTGCGTTAAGGAAGCAAAGCAAACAAACAAGCACTACGAAGTGTACACGACAATTAGCTTACTAGTAATGGAGTCAAGTCTTTCTCAATTGGTCAGGGCAAGAATCGTATTCTGCACAATCATTTTTGATTAAACTTCCTTATCATGACAAAATGACAACTTTAACTTTGACCATTATGTAATTACAGATGACTGGAAAGGGGCTATTCAAATGTATCGAGCTGTAGACCAATGGGAGGAAGCTTACAGGATTGCTCAGCAACATGCACCGCCACAAGTTCAAGAGCAGGTGGAAACTAATATTTTATACATCCGTACTGGAAAAAATTACAACCAGAGTCATGATTTATTTACTCACTTCTAAAACTGTACTTCCTATAATTTAATTATAAATACTCATGGCTGTCATCTATCTATGTTACCATTCACTCTCACCTATACATTTGTTATGAAAACTATTGGTGTACCGATCCAGTACCCTATGCACCATTAGGTGTGGAAAGGTAATTGTGAAAATTGATGAATGAAGTCTGACTGGAGTAATTTGAGTTATTGTCATTGTGAAAAGTGTGCTTGTGAAAGCAGCTTGTTCACCACAAACCGCACACCGCATCTCCAATACAAGTCCCCTTGGCGGTACCCGAATACAAAGAAAATTTGCTCATTACCGAAAGAGAAAAGCCACCCGAGGGAGATCTTCGTAATCTGGTAGTCTAGGCATCGATGTAAAGAAAGAAAATAATCTAGAACTCCACCTCAGGCACACTACACCAGTCCAGTTTTGCATTGCCAGTCAATCGACATGCATATTTCTAGGTTGTGGTTGCGTGGTCCAACTCAATGGAAGACTCATTGGCAGCGGCCCGTATCCTGAGTGCCCGGGGAGCCCTGGAGGCCGGGGTGCGGTGGGCGGCCCGCGGGGGCGCTGGGGTCGAGCACTGGATCTGTGCCGGGCGGGTGCCCCTCATCTTGAGGGGCCTGTTCGGGCCCAAATGGCGGCGCAACTAGAAGACCAGGGAAAGGTACGATAAAATTTAATTATTCCGCAAGTTGAGTTAAAAGTTGTAGAGCAATGGAATAGAGGAAGTGATTGGTGCACGCTCAGTTAGTGTGTTCAAATACCCTTCATTTTTGTTTAAAGTTTTATTTGAATTAAAATGCAGTTGGAAGAGGCAGAAGCAGAGTTTGTAAAAGGAGGAGGCGCTTCTGAGGCAGTGGATATGTGGCTCCATGCTCAAAAGTTTGCTAGAGCACTGACGCTTGCAGAACAGCATGCACCAGAGAAGGTTTGTTTGTTCATTAGAATTATGAGATAAATATTTGTTTGTTTATTTATTATTATAAAAATCATACGGTCTTTTACAAAATACAAGGTAAAATGACAATTTAAAGAAATAGCACCAATTATAAATAATTTTACTGCTCAAATAAAATAAAATGTTTCTTCTCGTATTCATTAGAATACAGGCATTTTAAAACATGTGGTTGGCATTTTTTTAAAGGAATCAGAGGTGTTGCAAGTATATGCTGATTGGGCAGAGTCTCAGGGAGATATTACACTCTATGAAGCTTTAGTTATCAGGGCCGGAAGACCCCAAGAAGTTATCAAATATTACAAAGAAAATGGTAATTAATCGCATTATGTTTAATTATTTTTAAATATTTAAAAAAGAAGAATCAATAATTTATTTTTGATCAATCTTCCTTTCTCATTAAATTATCCACCACATAGAAAACTTCCTGTAAGAATGGAGTAGATTTTTAGTTCTTGGTCTCTTTTAAAACCTGTTTCTCCCATAATCAATTTCCCATTAAAAAAATAATATTTGAAGCACTAACTTTGTGGTTATTTATTATATAATTACTGACTTGAGGTACTATTGAGAATTCTCAATTATGCCAGAATCAGGAGCATGTGTAGCTCCGAAACCGGTTGGTAAAAACAAAATGTTTTTATTCCTCTGATGTTTATTATAATTTTTTATTTATAGCAAAAATTAATCATCTTTTTAAGTAGGTAGCACGGAAAAAAAGAAATAACCTCATATTCTGGTTTAATTTTCAAAACAACTCATTTCTTTTCAAGTGAATTAAACAAAAACTTCTCTATAATGAACTTATGAGAATATTTTTTTCGTAAGATACTGAAAACTAGATACTATTTTATTGAAAAAATACATTTTAAAATTTTTCTGATTAATCTGAAACCCAACATGTAAAGAAAGTATTTTAGCCATTGCACGGGGGCCGGTGTAATTGCTTTCAAGCAATTTAGCTTGTCTTGTATTTGTAGGTATGTGGGATGACGCCATACGTGTTTGTGAGGAATATCTGCCACAGGGGGTCCGTGCCTTAAAGGCCGAGGCTGTCAGGGAGGGAGCAGGGCTGGGTGGTGAAATTGGTGGCGGTGAGGGGAGGGGAGGAGGAACACAGAGCCAGGGGTCTAGAGAGGATCCAGAGACTATATTAAAAGCCGCAGCAGAATATGCCAACAAGTATGTTTTTTTTTGGGTTGACAAATAGTTTTGAATATTTAAAAAAAAACATTTTTCATACATCATGGTGATAACCATCATTTCCCTTTTTGCACCCATTAGTGCATAGGGCACTGCATTGGTATTTCAATTCCAGCATATCTGGATTATTTTTATTACATGAAAGTTAATGTGTTTAGTAATTCGCTTGATTAGTCTCATGCAGTCTAGAGTTACTTTTGAAACCAATGTTTCACATCCGCCTTGCCGAGAATCGAACCCAGGTTCTCAAGCACTGTAAGTGAATGTATAAATGTAGCCATCAAGTCGAAAACGAGTGTTTTTGAAACGAGTTAGTTACGAGAGTACGGATGAGTATCCAGCGCTGTATTCTTTGTCCATCGAACACGGATTAAAAATATAACAGATAATATATTATTTTAATTCTGCTACCTCTCTAATGGAGCAGTTTGTGTGTAGAGAGAAGGTTCATTTTACAATTTTTAATACAAATATTTCAATGAGTTCTAGTTTTGATGGTAATAATCCATATTTTTTAAATTTTATTTATGGTTTGCAGTGGACAATACTGGGAGGCTATTCAAGGACTTCTTTCTCTTGACGTGGAAACTGTTGGAGCAGGTACTGTAGAGAGGGCCACACTCCGGGCTGCGAGGCTAGCAAGAGATCACCTACCGCCGCATCTTGCCAGACAAGTGGCTCCTCTCATTGGACGGAGGTAATGTCTCTCTACCACAAGTATAATAATTTTATTTATTTATTTCTTTACATTATAAATTTCGGTTCTTTAATAAAAATTATATTAGCTTTATTTCAATAATAATATTTTTTAATCTAGTAAAAAGGATAATAGTGCACAACCAATTTTACCATATTATGACAAAAGAAATACATTTTAACTTCATAAAACAATATAGAAATAACTGACATAATACAGTAGAACTCCGGTCATCCGAATTGCCAAATATCCGGATCGTTATCAGGAAATAAAAAATAAAGAAGATGTTATAATAACAAATAAAAAAGGGTCTTCTTCAAAGCAATTAACTTGTTGGACATGTTAAGTAAGCTTTTGATGTGAATTCAATTCGCTGTATTATTTCAAAAGCAATGAAAAAGTTATTTTTAAGTAAATTTTGCATTGTCTTTCAAAACATTGCCTTAATTTAATGATTAATCCAATTATCCGGATTTCTGCATATCCGGAAAACATCTTGCACTCATTAATCTGGATAGTTGGAATTTTACTGCACGTATAAATTAAATAAAAAAAATAAGTTTTTTTTTTTTTAAAGGAAAAAAGAGTAAGTATACCTAGTTTTATTGCTTCTCCGTCTAAGGTGGCTCTATTTTAAGATTAAACATTGATTGGTTTTAGGAATTACATATTATATTGTGGAGTAATTATTACAACTAGGTAACTTCAAAATCAGCATTTTCGAGTTATCCACTAAAAATATGTGTGTTTTTAGTGTTTCACAAATGCTGATTTTGGAGTTACCTAGTTATAGTATTTACCCCGCAATATGACTATTAAATCCCATATTTACTTAATATGCTATGTTTCTCCGAAATTATGCTATCAAGAATAAAACATACACGTAATGTTACAGATTAATAGAAGCGGGTCAAGAAGAAATGGCTGCTAAATTACAGAATGCTTTAATGGCTTTACACGGAGATGGCGATTCTACTGCAGAAAGTAATGGTAAAACAATTTTAACCCTATGAAATCCATTTATCTTACTTTATCTTAAATATTTTTTAAATATACATATAGAAAAATAAAGATTAGATATTCAATTATATGTATATACCTACCTATCTATTGATAATGAATAAACTATTATTATCCCGAGTTCCTATCTGATCTTTCCGATATTGACATTCCACTTCCTGCCAATATCCCAACTCTCCTGTCCCAACTCAATAAACCTGTGCATAAACCTGCTTTTGTGTAAAAATCTTGTATGTAGATAGTAACTAACATATAGTAATAACTAATAAGTAAGCGAAAACAAAAACCAAACAAAAATACATGGCACTGGCTAGAACAATCCAGTAGCGAGATGAATAAAGCTACAAAAAAAAGAACCACTATCCATATCGCACATCTAAAAAAATAGTTAAAGTAAAAAAAGCTGATTTTTAGTTACAGAATGAATTATAAAAAAACTCTCTCATTATAAAAAATTTACATAATTCTAACTTTACAATTTACCAGCTTGATGGCTTTATGACACACTTATGTTTATTTGAACGCTACCATTCTGTCATATTATAACTTTTTTTTTATGACAATTGAGATTTAAAAAAAAAAATGTTTTAAGTAAATGACACATCGGTATTGCTTTAAAGCAAAGCCTTTAAAGGCTGAAAAGAAAAATAAAAAACTCGGTTTTAACACAACATGGTATTTGAATTTTTCGGCTCTTGTGGATATTATGCATTTTTGAGTTGACACTATTTTTTTATTTTCTTTTATTCAGGAAACATACAGTACAGTTACAAAGTTCAATATTTTACACAATTAGACTTAATTCTAATGGACCAGTGAAGTTTCCATATTAAAAAGCAATTATATGTAAGGTTAATTATGAAAGCATAAAAAAGAGAAGGAAAAAGAAAACATAAATGAAAGTTGTTTAAAAATTAAAATTTAAGTGAAAAAAAGATATTTTAAGGTTTGTAGTTTGTAGTGAGTATTTACAAATGGAAATAATATTAAAAATGAAGAAAATTTGTAAGAGTAATTAAAAATTAAGAATGGAAATAAAGAATGAAAAACATGCTCAGATGTAAAAATAAAATAAAATAGTAATAACATTTTTTTTAAAAAAGGAAAAACATAAACACATATTTATTTTAAGGGATTCAAAGAAACGATGAGAAGAATCTTTAAGTGAAATGTAAGACAGTAAATTTAGGTCAATTTAAAAAACATCTTCAACTATATTATCGGATGTGCAAAATCTTCACAAAAATCTATTTACGCTAAAGTGATGTCTTCGCCGTATAGAGATGGTTTTTTACAGTTTCAGGGGCGGGCGACAGTGGCAGCATGCGCGCAGATCAGCTGGCCAGGAGGGGGGAGTGGGGTTCCGCCATGGAGGCGGCTACAGCGGCGGGCCCCGTGGCATGCGCACGTATAGCGGCTCGCTGGGCCGCCGCCCTTCTCCAGCACCCCGACACTCTGCACTATCAGGTTGTCAATATTCTGATTAACGATCCAACATTCACGATGCATTGTTTATTCTAAGAGTTTTATTATAATTTTATAACCCTGAGAAATGGATTGCCAGCCCACCGGACCAATTAGCTGTTCTTACATGCTGTTATGGGTTTTAAAAAATGCAGTGTTCATTTCAATTCATTTGAAATATTCCCACACTTATAATACAATTTTAAACTTCTGTGCAGTACTCTGTTTTTCTCTTTATTGGTAGTCAAAGGATGCCGAAGTTCTTGAGCTAGCCAAATCGGAATTTTTTTGAAATAATGATGCTCTTTCGTACTTATATACTGATGCTAATGTCAGAGCAAACCGCTAAAAATGAGGCTGTTTCAACACGGTACATAAGGTGCTGCACTTATTACATTTTTAAAAATTAGTCAGTGTTGTACTATAATTTTAATCAGTGATTAAAAATAATGCACTGAAAAAAAATATATATAAGCAAATTGTTTCATTTCAATTTTTTTCTGAATTGAATCAAGAGTCCAAAAGCATGGTACCTAAGTGCACTAACTATTACTCCATGGGTTGAACTTATTATTTATTTCTTTTTTTAGAATCCAGATGGCTCCATGGTTGGAGGAGTTGGGTCTGCTATTTGGGTGCTCTCACGATGGGGTTCCCCAGGTCAGGTTTCCTTAGCGACCCCATTGCTGGCGCGTGCCTCTGCTCTCTCTAAAGCCCCCTTCTCCCTATTAAAAGATCTGCGCAACGTGTTACACGCCATAGTGAGTACATATTGATAATATTTTGAGTTTGTCTAAGTGTTATAGATTAACTGGATTTAACCCCGGGGGATAGATAGATGATAGGTAAAATAACTAGAAAGGAAGATGAGGAATATGTTTCATATGTAGAGTATAATTATATGCATTGAAAGTCTTTTCGATTTTATTTTTCTTATTTATTTTTAAAATTAAGTTATCAAACTTAAATTACATTGTAATTGATGTGAAAGTACAATTATATATAAACTAAATAATAATACACTTGATACTCCGGAACGCGCCTATATGCCAGAGGAGTGGCTACATCCACAAAAAAATATTTTCAATTGCAAAATACTGTTTTCAAATTAGTTTATCGTCTTTTTCAGTAATCCTTTCACTGGTAATATAAATATGATATCTCAAGAACATACCACTAAAGTTAAATCCAGTATCTTAATACAAAAATATAAACATTCTTCAAATACACAAATTTAATACTTGCAGCTTATCAATAGCAGCAATGAAACAGACACAAATGTACAGCAGTGTGTAGAGACAGCCGCCTTGTTGTGTGTACGTGAGGCGTGTCGAAATACTTCAGCCCTTCGCCCCCTGGCACTGCGAGCTGCCACAGCGCTACTTCGCCACACAAACATGATTGCCGCAGACAATGGTTGTATAAAAATAAATATGATCCATTTTAGAATGTCTTAATGGCTAGTTTGGATATTAAATATTTTTTTTTTTTAAATATATTATGATTGGAAATTAAATGAACTTTACACAGTTTAAATTGTTTTGAGTTGTCATTATCAAACTAATTTCAGACTAAACATTGTCTATCTTACACACATTGGGAATGTAACTAAGCTGATCATACATTGTTAGTATTTTTACATTAAAAGTCTGTGGCCTCCATTGCATTGATCCACACATTGCAAAGACAAATTTTAAGCTTTGATAAACTGTTAATTTTTTTTTAATATTCTTTGTTTATAAAAGATTTGCATTATTTACTTTTTTTTTTTTTTGTATTGTATTGAAGTATTTTTACAGTTGGGAGGGGAGTATTCTAAAAAAATATTTTTAAAATTCCATTAAAACTGAAAAACTTTAATTTTAAATTTAGATTTGTTGTGTTCCCGAGCCACTGCAGTAAAATATAAAATATTACCAATTGACTACCAACTAAATGAAAGATTTATTTGATTGTAGCTTTTTACGAAGCAGGAATTCTGCTACGTGAAGCAGAGCGTGAGGGAGAAGCTCTCGTGATGCTGAACCGCTACCTGGACCTTGCTGAGGCTGCGGACGGTGATGGGGGAGATACAGCACTAGACCACGCTGATTTTGGTAACTAGTTTTATTTTCCCTTTAGAATAAAAATATTGTAAGTGTGCTGTAGTTTTTGAAGCTTTTAATGATAAGCTTAATGCTTATAATATTGAAGAGAGAGAGGTGGATCTTTTTCTAAAAACAGTTCTACTGAGGGATGTCCTGACTCCCAAATTGAAGAAATGCTGATTTTAGTTCCGTTAATTGACTTTTCGTGGGAAAATATTAGACAGCTTGTAACATGTAGCATGTATTTAGGTATACAGAATAACTTCTATGGCAGATTCAACATAGAAAATATATTTCAATCTATTTATAAACTAAATTCACGTCAACAAGCATCATAATGTTTATGCTTTATTTTATTATTATTAATATTTATTATATTATGTTGGTACAAGGCAATTGCTGGAATGAAAAAAAAAACCAGTGGCCAGAAGATACCTATTTTGGCATATTGTGAAAATACACATATGCTGCCAAATATTAAAACATTGTTGACTATGACTGTTTTCTATCTTTAAAATAAGCACACAAATAAATAAATACTTACAACGTTTAAAACCACCCCTGAAAAACAATAGACTTAATTAAGATTGAATTGATTTGTTCTTAATTTAAATTAAACAAATAATACATACACACTGCGTAGCGGTAGTGTAAACACCAGGGGTGGTATTCTGAATGCAAAAGTGCGCATAGAAAATGCATTTTTAATACGTATTTACGTACTAAATACACGCTAATAGAGCGATCTCTTCGCTAGCAATCCCGTTCAGAACAGGCGACCTGGTAACTTTCTTTATTACTTTTTATTTTATTCAAAATACACAACTGAGAAGACATTCAAAAGAATCAAAGCCAAAATCATCCTTAATCTTATGAAATATTTCATAAATGGCAGATCTGTTTTGGATGCGTAGACTGGTCTAACTCAAGAGATATTCACAGCACAGCACCATCTGTTAAAAAAAATAATTAATCTATACAATTTCAATATAATAGTTTTAACAAAATTTTGTTGTCAATTTTTTTATTTATAAATAGGTTCTTTAACTTATGTAGATGTTCTCTTTCTTCCCTTCCAATGATATTGGATCGGTTTTCCAGGAGATACAGATTTCCCACAAGAAGTAGTATTGGGAGGAAGTACACTTACTCCACAGGAACATGATGAAGTGAGAGAGTGGGTGTTGGCCATCTCTCTGGATCAAAATGTGACCCAGGTAAATTTGTTTTTCAAAATGAAAAATTTTCAACAAATTCTTATAATATTCTACAAATTCTTATAATGTATAAACAGAAATGTTTTGTTGTTATCACATTCGTTTTCTAAAATAATATTTAACCTTAATAAATTGAAAGTCTCGATGAGATTGTAAATTAAATTGAAATGTTATATAATTCAGACCCTCCCTGTGGATAAGCGAGGACTATACGAGTGCTGTTTGGGGCCAGGTGATACGGCATGTGCCCTGACTGGTTTCCCCCTCTCAACTCGAGTTGTACACTTCACCAATGGTAATCACTTCAACAAATAAAAATTCACTAAAAGGAAAAATAAGTATTAAATAATGTATAATATTATTAATTAGAATCTCTCTATTTACCAAAAATACCAGCGCTGAATTATTATATGAAATTTAAATAACAAATAAAAAAGACACTGGCAGTATTATAATATGCCGATGTTTCTTCATCAAACCAAATAACTTTGCTGGGCATGTTTAAGTAAGTTTTTATGTGATAATATTTTGGTGACTTTTAACAAATGTGATAAACACAGATCTTGCAGCTTGGATGTTCTCATTGTGAAAATAACGTTTTCTTTAGTCATTAAATCTGTAAGAAGTCTTCAAAATTCAATTGTATTGATTTTTACAATATTTTGAGTTGCCCAAATGTCTGTAGATAAAATGCTGGATTTCGCCCCTTGGGGGAGCCAATGAGAGGTCATAAGCCTTGCCCTGTAAATGCCTAGACTTCCATATTTCTTTCTCTAAAATGTTCTCCATCTCTGTTTTAATTTGTCAATCATATTATTTTTTTATTGTTTATTGCTTTAGGTAGAGCAGCCAATCGTGATGCATGGGCCAAAATTCTACTTCATTGCAACACTGACCCGACCAGTGACGCTGCAGATTGTAGGCGTTTCCTTACATCGTGGTGTGGGGCAGATGACTACAGTTTGACATAAACACTTTTTGCTAAAATTTACTTAAGCAAAAAGAACATTTAGCCGAGATAAAGTCACCACTAAGTGAGGTGCAAATGAGGAAGTTCAGTGCCTAGGGAAATTGGATATAAAAATAGTTTTCTTACTCGCAGTAGAAATTAGAGCATTTAATTGTACTGCGAAGTTTTTCTAAAATGTATGAAAAAAATTAATAAAAATGAACTAATTTAACTTAATGACATCACGAGTTCTTCTAAACAAACCAACGATAGTGTTGTGATGGATTTCCTGTTTCCAGGAAGCCAACCCACCAATCAGGACAACTCACCGAAGATAACTAGTGATGTCACATGCGGAGTAATTAAAAAATTACAATACTTAAAAAAATCATAGTGATGATAATATGATCTACAAAAAATATATTTTTGGCTTAGTTTGATAGAATTAACAAATAAAAAAATATGAAAAAAAAACACTGAACTTCTTCATTGCTGTATATTTAAAAAACATATTTATAACATTATAATTTATTAATCATCTTTAAAAAATTGGAAATAAAACTGGTCAGTATTTTATTTTATTTGATTTATTTTGTTGACAAATAAAAATCAATTTTGAAAATACATAAAATGTACTGTATATTTGTTTTGATGGGTTCTCAACTTAAACACTGATTGTTTTAAAAATATTAAATCCTGTATGTGCCGTGGTGATCATGACTCCGGGTAGTTGCGGGTGCCAGTGTAATTCTTTTATATCGGTTTGACCCTGGTGGATGAATAACAATTGTGGTGGAAGATCCTGTTAAAAACAGAACTATTTTAGTTACAATAGTATTTTGTACATAAAGCATCATACAGTTTATAGAATGGCACGCTTTACAAAAATCCAACTTAGTTTTTAATGTCAGTTAAGATTATCTCTAACAAACCCATAATAAAGAGAAACAACAGCTTATGTAACGCAAAGGGGTAAAATAAGATACATATCAATGCAAGAAAGCAAAAGAGATAAAGCACACTTTGAAAAGTAAATATAATGTAAGGAAACTCATTACACAGACATATTTATATAATGGCGCCATAGGTTCAATTTTTGTTGTTCTACAGATAAGTTGGGAAAGCTGTAATTGACAGGAAATGCTAAAACGCCAAAGATATACAATCTAAAAATATCTTCCAAGTCGGTCCCTCAATGCTGAGGATCGTGATCACCATGAACACTTCTGATTAGTCGGTTCAACTCCAGTCTGTCCTCAGCCCGACGAACTGACTCATCAAATTTTAGCCCCGTAGCCACCTTTATTTGGTCAGTCCATCTATATGGGATTATATCCCAGCTTCTCCTACCTTCAACTCTGCCAATAAAAAAATACCATAGACAATAATAATTAATTAAGGGAATGAAGTAATCATACAGAAGAATCTTACCTTGAGGTCGTCTTGCCCCCCCGCTTCCTCGTCCCTCTCCACGGCCAGGTCCCACAGCGCCACCTGGTGATCTTCCCCGGCTGTGGCCAACACGCTGCTCTCTCCCGGGAGCCACTCCAGGGAGCTCACAGGGGCCACGTGATGCTTGAAGCTCACAGCGGGGGTGGAGCCCTGGAACTGTCGCAGGTCCCATACATGCAGCAAACCATCATCGCCCCCTATAATATAAATTTTATTTTATAGAATTTATGATCCATATTCATAAATGGGTCATTTTACTATCTAAAGTCAATATTACAAATATTTCTAGGCCAATTCTAAAGTCAAGTTTTGAGGTAGATAATATACATATCATGGATGAATGCCTACAGAAGAGCACAAGACCGTTCCAGATGGAGGGAGACTGTCCACAGATGAGCAATACCTGGAGTCAGGCGTAATCACCATCCTCATACATAAGGCACGGATTAATGAGTGGCGGCCTCCGTGGTGTAGTGGTCAAGACGCTTGACTCACGCACGGGAGGTTCCGGGTTTGATTCCCGGTGAGAACACAAAAATTAAAATGTGATTTTTCTCAAGCCTGGGTGCTCTGTGATGTAATTCACCACTGTAATTAGGCCTCCTGGCCTGTTGTGGTGCAAAAAAAAAATGTAAAAAAAAAAAAAGAGAGGGAATATAGCATGAGAACAAAACAACTATTACCCAACACTACCAAAACAGTGAACATGAAATTGTGTTACAGATTTTCCATACTCTAAGAGAGTGAATTTTTGAGAGTAAAACTAGTAGCTGTAGTTATGTTTAAAAAAAAATCTGCATTTTTCATTGAAATATTTACACTAATTATCCATAGATGGCAATGGCATGTCCTTTTTATGAATAAATCTAATGGAAGATTTTGGACAAGCAATGTTCTATTATATATGTCCTATAAATTATTTTAGACGTACACGGTAAGGTCATACTTGCTTAGAGGTTAAAAACAATATGTATAATCATTATTACAGAATAACTTATATTATAATATAAATTCTTATTCTGAAGAATTGGGGTCAGTGTTATAAGCCCCCGACATCACTGCGACCTGTGTAGATCTATTGTGACGGGTCCCTGTAAATTAATTCTCGCCCTCCAAGCCCAGATCTTTAAAGAGCCTGACTACTTAGTGGAGGGCGAGTATTCTCATAATGCTAAATCTTCCCTTCCAAGCCCAGATCCTTAAAGTATCGGGCTATTATGCAGGGGGCGAGGGCTCTAACATCTTCAAGTTTAACCAGTAGTTCCACGAGGATGCAACTTCATTTGTAATATAAAGCATCACATTCACATAGAATGTGTATAGGTGTTTCATAATCTGCCCTGCTGAACCTACATCTAGAAGTTTCAGAAAGGTGTATTCTAGCAAGGTGTTTATTCAATCTGCAGTGCTAATAATAACTCTCACTTGGTTTCGGCCAAGACTCATTAGGCCAAAAGCAAATTGCGAGTACCCCTTTAGTAGTTCCTTCACCGTGTGCTTTTTGCCAGAGCATTATGCCATAAATATATAAATTGTCAATAAATAACATAAATCATATGTATAATCATTTATATATCAACATCATTTCCTTACTCGCATTCAATTGTGCATAAGATTGCATTGAAAAACCGAACACAGTGTACCTCAATCATTTGTTAGATCTTCATCTACTTTCAGTAAGATCTTATGCTTAACACAAACTGGATTAAATTAGAATCATAATCTTTTAAGTTTTGGTAAAACTGTATAAAAGCAACTACTTTCTTACCACTGGCTATAAACGGTTCATTTTTATTCCAAGATATAACATTAACATCACTGGTATGAGCATTTTCTGCTGTCAACATGCAGGCTTTGTTAGGGGGAGCTCTGGTGTCCCAAATTCTTATACTCTTATCCACAGAACATGTTGCCAACACATTTCTACAACAAAAAATATGTAATTAAACATTTGAATGATTACTGCAAACATAACATGTCCAGAGCCCTTATTATAATGAAAAGAATGAGGAAATTGTTGAAAACACGAGTTTTCTTCGGTGAGTTGAGCTGACATTTGAAAAAAAATCTCATTTGTATGAAAACACGCTAAACATGGATTCCCGGAAACCGGGAATCTATCGCAACACATAACTAATTGGCTATTCTAAACAGCTGTTGACCAGAACCTATGACGTTTTAAAGTAGTCCATTTTTATCAAAACATATTTTTTTCATATATTTTTGAGGAACTTCATCATATAATGAAAATGGCTTAATTTTTACCGCATGTAAGAAATATTTTTTTACATCCAATTTCCCGTAGCACTGAATTTCCTCACTGTATATAAAGTAAAATGGATTTTTTGTAAGAAAATGGGTTAATTTGTATAAAAATTTGAAGTATCTTCGTCGGTAATGTGTAATAAACATGTTCAAAAAATATTATAATATATTAATATTCTATTTGATTTTACATAAATGAATAAAAATAACTCTAAACTTTTAATTATAATGGATTCCAGGATCTAAATAAGCAGCTTTAAATTATTATCAAATTCATGTTATTTATATTAAAACCATTAACTTTCTCAAAATAACCATCGAAAGTAATTGTGTAAAATAGGTAGGTACACAAATCAGTTTCAGTATTAAAATTGGAGTATATTCTTAAATCATATCTGACAAAATAACTATTTATATTTGTGATAAATATTTAACATCGAAATAAACTCTAAAGCTGAGCTTGTGCTATTATTAGCATAAGTTAAAATAGCGTGGATTAGTAAAATTATAAAAAAAAAATTAAAAAATGAATTGAATTGAAAATATTTTAGCTCAAACCTTTCATTAGGTGACCATTGTATATCTTCAACGGAATCTGTATGTCCGGCTAATGGCCTTTGGTCGACTGTCCATGTTCCCGCTTCATTAGGTTTCCATATGTGAATATCTCTTCTGCAATCACCGGTGGCCATAACCTATTTGATCATTCACTAACAATTATATATAAAAAATTACATACATAATATATTTGATTAATAAAATAGAACCATTAATTTTATTTATAGTAATTATATTAATTTTGACTGGTTCATAATATCGAAGAAAAGTTTAAAATTAGTTACAAAATAACAAAAAATATATAAATTAAGCAATAGAATTGTTTGATTTTTTTTATTTTGTTGAATTCTTGCATATTTAAAAAGAAATAGGTTTAATAATCGCCTTCTTCACTAGGATCAAATGTAACAAGGCAAAAAATTCACTAATTTTGATTAACCAGCATTTGAGAATTTAAATACAGCACTGGAGAGATAATAAATAATATAGTTCATATTTTGAATGTTTTTTTTCCACATAAACTTACACCAAGTTCTGTAGGACACCAGTCGATAGCAAAACCTTCCGATTGATGTCCAGAAAATACATAAAGGGGCCTTTCTGATTCTTCCATATTTTCCTTATTATATCTTTCCAATATGACAGGGTTATCTAATGCTTGTAACTGTTGCGTTATGTTCCATATGTTGACATGTCCTAATTCTGACCAGGAAGCCGCTAATGTCGAGTTTTTATATGAGGAGACCTGTACTAGAAATGAACGGTAGTATAAAACACATCATTTAGAAGTTTATTGACATTTTACATATTTATATGCCTAAAAGGGAAATAAAAGGATAAGAAAAAAGATACAGGAGATACTAAAGAAAGAAATGTAAAGATAAGCAACAGCATTCCATTTCCGCACCTAATGGTGCATAGGGCACTGCATTGGTACGCCAATCGCAGCGTATCTTGATCATTTTTGTTAAATGAAGGTAAGATGATCAGTCTCACGCTTCAGGTACTAGTCCATGGACTATGTAATATTCTTGTGTGAAAACACCTTTTCAAATAAATATTTCATATCAACCATGTCGGGAATCGAACCCGCGACCTCTTGAATGGAAGGCAAACGCACTGACCATTACACCGACAATGTAACCTGTGACATTTCAAAGTTTATTTTTATCAAAACAATTTTTATTCTTTTTTTCATAAATTTTTGAGAAACTTCACAGTACAATTAAATGCTGTACTTTCAACCGCACGTAAGAAAACATTTTTTATATATGTAATTTTCTATAGCACTTAACTCCCTTATTATTATAAAAGCTTTTTTCCTTACCCTTATTCTGTTAACACAGCCAAGATGCTTGATGGATGCAAAATTCAGTAATGGCTTCTTTTCTTCCTCTTCATCTTCATCATCAGAATCTGATTCATCATCACTCCCTCTTTCCTTCGACGTTCGGTGAAGATTTGACATTTTCATCACAATAACACTAAAATGACAATTTTAGTGATTTATCAAACACGAAATACATAATTTTGGAAAGATGAAATGATAATGAAGTGATAACTTCGACGCATTCTCGCTTCGAGGACGTTGATTATTTTTTTTATTGAAATACTCGTATTTACAATTTTATAAACCTACTTAAATCCCCGTCAAACTGCAAATGGAGTTTTTTTTTGAGGGATTACTCTTTCAATTTTCCTTTATTAACAACACAATACAAGCAAAAAATTCAAATATTTTTTTTCGAGAATTGCGAGAAGATCAACATATCTTGACCATAGAACAAGGTATCATCTGGCATTTTTGAAAAAAATGACCTTTTCGGATATTTTTTTCTCTACCAAAATGATCTTCAAAACTGTATTAAAAACTTGTCAAAATTCCTTGTACTTTAGGAAACAGCTAGGTAACAATGTTCTATTTAAAGCCATAAATATTTGTTCTAAAGAACAACATGGCCTATCCATGCAAATTATTTTAACATCATCTTCACTAAATTCGCTGCATCTTTTATTGAAAAATCTTTTAAAACATATAAATAATAAAATTGAAAGGTGAATGGAATACTTTAAATGTCAAGTATCTAAGAAATAACTGAATAATCACTAATCAAAACTTCAAACCTCAATATCTTAGTTCCATGAAAAAGCCAAATGATACCTTGTTTATTGTGTATGGATACCTTGTTGTTTTATGGCCATGATATTACAAGGTATACACACACATCGATATTGCAGTTGTGGAAGACAATTTTAAAGATGTATACTTTTTAAGTGTTAAGAAATGAAAGCTAATTAAACGAGAATGAGAAAATTTGAAGATACCTACTTGTTTGTATGAGTTCTCGCCGCCTGCGTTCCCGCTACTAGATACGCTGTCATTGGGAAGGTCTCCCTACCGCTTCCAAGAGAGTCAGGAACAACATCAAAGCTCAAACAAGGCGCACCAGTCTGTGCTTGATGCAACATGATATAGGCAGATTCATCGCAAACCAATTTCTCGCCTTCTTCCAAAGGACCTCCGGGAAGATATACTTCTGGAGAAGGTTCTTCATCCCCTTCGTTTTCCATTTCTTCTTCTTTTGATTCATCCATCGAATCGTCGTCAGAAGATTCACTACCACTAGTTTCCATATTTGCTTCCTCTTTAGACATTTTTATCGAATATATATATCTAATAATGGAAATGAAAGAAAGCTAATTTTGTTCTGTAGTTCCACGGTCTGTCAAAGTCAAAAGTCACAAATTTCAAAAACCATGTCGCAAATCATAAGCACGTGGTCAAACGTCAAATACAAATCTCATTTTTCTTCTTTTTTTGTGCCTTTATTCACCGCGCTACGAGGTTGTTCTAGCTTCTAGTCGTTGTTGTCTATGTCGTGATTTTTTATTTGTTTTATTGTTGTTTAATATTTACAAATAATACCTAATATTTATGTGAGTGAATCAAAATCGAATTGTGGTCCTGTGGCTAGTCTCTCGGACTCATGGACTAAAGGTCTGTGGTTCGAAACCCACTCTATCCCAAGTTGATTCTCATTTTCTAATAGTGAGTTATTTACAACTCGTTGAAAATGGCCCTCAAAATTAAATATTTGGTAAATCATAAGAACGAAAATATTTTTATTTTTTTAAAATGTATCTAATATGCTACATGTTTGTATGTAGTATCTTATATTACAGCAAATCAGGTTTGGTGGGTGGGAAGTGGGGACAGTTTTAATTACGAGCTATATATACATACGTGACCAAAATATTCATGATAAAAACTTTTTTCCATAAAAATAAGCATTTATTTCACTATCTATATTTATAAAAGGCAATATTCGTATGTGTGTGCTCGATAGACCGAATAGCTATACACTGGACCGATTTACTTGCGGTCCACAAGGGGTCACCTGAGGCCAGCTTCAGCCGTAAAGGTCCGTCAAGGAACGCCAGTTTCCAGGAACACCAGTATTCAGCATCCCCAGTGCGTGTGCCATCCACGGCCAACCAATCTTCCAGCTGACTGTCGTCACCTACGGGATTAAATCCCGAGAGCCGCCTAAGGCTCTATCCATGGCAGATCACCGGCCAGCGTATGCTTGTTCGAGCACAGCATCCGGACTATCATCCGTCAACTCTCCGCACAGTGAAACCACTAATAACATTATGTTAGAAATATATAAGAGATGAGTAACAATCGCAAACTGCTTTAGTGTAAGGACCTCTAGCTCTTTAAGTAAATTCTTTGTCATATTTGCAATAAGTCTCAAGTCATTTTCTAAATGTTTCAATAAATTTAATAAATAAACATAGGTATCTACTTACATTCATAATGACATGTTTTCAGAATAGAGTTAAGTTATTTTATTTTGATAGAATTAAATTATCGTGACGGAGAATAGGAAAATATCACGATTTTTTTAAAACACTTTTAAAGTAATACAGGTCTATGAAATACTGTCCAGTCAAAAAAAAATTGCTTATTATTAGTAGCACAAAAAATACTTTGATTTTGAATTCCCGCAAAAACGATCATTCCATTGGCCACGCCCCTAATATGTCACGATTCATGTTTATTTGTTCCTGCCATTGAAATTTGTGTAGAACAATTTCATGAATCTTGACGGCACAACAACCAAGGTCAAACACATCGCGGTTTACTACTAGCATATTTTTATTGAATTTTATTTTTACATTTATGTACGAAAACATTTCTCTACAATATCCATATATATTATTGATCTCGAAAATGCAATTAATTATTCTAAATCCATTTCATATATTTTTATCGGTAATCGTAGTATGTGATATTTCCCCATTACGATGGGGAAAATACATGGCAAATTAACTTTCTATCTCACAAATATGTGGCAAAGGCAAGGCATGAGAAAAAGGCGATTTTAATATAAAAAAAATTATTCTCTCTATATTTTTATGTATATGGCAATGTGTTGATCATCACTGTATGACTTTCGGATTCTGAAATACCATTATTGACATAACAAGATTCCAGCAAGTTTTGTCAAAACTTGTCTCTTCAAATTTGTCATAACAATATTCCAGCAACTTTTGATGAAAACTTGTCGCGTCAAATTTTCCTTTTCAACCTTCCATCAATCTTAAATCAAGTTTGTACCAAGTTTCACTGCTATCTGAGTGGGTGTTCCTGATTCCTCTCAGTTAGCGGAGTGATAGCTTCCATTTATTCATATGCGCGATCACAGATTCACAAATGAAATACTATCATATTACGAAGAAATATAGATGTTCAATAATAGTCGGAATGGTGAATACTACACAGTATGTAAAGGAACCACTCAAACTAGCCAACGACAGGTCATAAGCCCTGTAAATGCTTAGACTTCCTTATTACTGAAATGTTCTCCATCTTTGTTGTAATATGTTATAATATTATCATAGAGTAAATTTATACATTTTTGTCTTTGAAGCAATTTTGACATGTTTGTGTGCTAACTAAGGACGCTAAGGTCCACATTTTTTTAGGTTATATTATGTATATGCGGGCATTTAGTATATTTAATATTATAATCTGTCAATAGTGTCAATTTGTCATACGGGTGAGCTCTGCTTGATTGGTTTGAGGTTAAACTTTATTATGAGAAATGGCGTTATTTTTATCTAAAAACATAAGTAATGCGGTTTATTCTCCTAATATTTTAAGAAACAATTTAATGTACCTGGACCATTCATTAAAATTATTACGCATTTACAGAGTGTTTATTACTAAAAATTATAGCACTGATAACAAACAAAAATACACACCAAAAAAGTATTACAGAACTATATCAAGCGCATCATTAACAAATAATAAATTTAAAGATCGCAAATTAATTCCTCGACACTCTGCAACTCACATTGAAGACCGAGGAAGTGATCTAATACATTTTAACGAATCCGATAGTTTTGGTCTCCTGTCTCAAAATAACGCAATATTTACTGAAAAGTATGAACACGATGAAGGTGATAAAAAAGAGCAAGATTTTCTTGAAAATCTTCCTCTACCTTCACAGAAATTAAGCACGAAACAGTATTCCGATTTAATCAAGGATCATATAAAAAATAAACGAATCAAGGAAGCTCTAGATGTATTAGAAGTTAGAATGTTGAAAGAAGACAGAGTGAAACCGGAAAGCTACATATATGGTCTAGCAATAGGCGCCTGTGCCGAAGTTGGCTACACAAAGAAAGCATTTATGCTCTTCAATGATATGAAAAGACGTGCATTAAAAGTTAGCGGCGGGGTTTACACAACTTTGTTTAATGCCTGCGCCAATAGTCCGTGGAAAGAAGATGGACTCTCCAGAGCCAACCACTTACGGGAAACAATGCTATTGAAAGCAGTAGAACCCAATCTTACCAATTACAATTCAATGATCAAATGTTACGGTCGTTGCGGAGATCTGAAAACTGCCTTCCAAATTGTTGATGAAATGTGCAGCAAAAAAATCAAAATCAGAGTTCACACATTCAACTTCTTACTTCAATCTTGCATTTCCGATAAAGAGTCTGGATTCCGATACGCTCTAATCATCTGGAGGAAGATGCTTGCTGTAAAGGAGAAACCAAATATATATTCGTTTAATCTCATGCTGAGGTGTATTAAAGAGTGCGGCTTCGGAGATCACAGTACTTCCCAAGAAGTTTTCAATGAATTAATAGCTGATACTTCTAGATTATTGACTAAAAAAGCTGAAATCCGACGAATGGGATCATTTAATAACATAGCTATTCAAAGTTCCAGCCAAGATACAGATCTAGAACCTCAAATGGATGAAAAAGTAGTGAATAATACCAACTTTAATTCAGTGCCAAGTTCTGTTCAAGAACTCCCCAATTTTCTATCTCGTTACCCAAGAATGGATGGTGTTTTATCTATTGGTAAAATAGATACTCCTAACGACAGGTTTATGATAGCTGGCGGAGTCAAAGGATTTTTTTATGAAATGTCATCTTACCATGTGACACCCGATATAAAAACAATCACGCAATTACTACTAGTCCAACCAGATACATTGGAGGCAGAACAACATCTAATAGATTTCATGAGAAATAATAAAATGAAAGTAGATCTAGGTTTTTTTAACATGTTGATTAAAAAACGTTGTTTTAGATTTGACTATGAATCTGCTAGGGTAAGCAAAAGTTGATATATTTAAGTAACTTCTAAAATAAAGTGTTTTTTTTATTTTTTTTACTACTGAATGTATGTTATTTTATTTAAAAAATGTTTTTGAAGATGTGCGATTTTTATTGCATGTTGCGATATTAATGATCTTTATGATTTCAAAGCTGACAAATTTGTTTATAATTATTTTAGGGAGTCAGAAAATTAATAGATGAAGAAAATAGATTACGAAAGAAGAAACGATTTTGGGAATTTAAACCTCTGCTTGTTCCAGATATCATTACTTATGGAGTATTGTCATTGTGTTGTGATACAAAAAGTTATGCTGAAGAATTGTTAAAAGAAATGAATGACAAAAATCTGAGGTATGAAGGCAGTCTTGTGGTTAAATTTTATATTGTACACATGCATAATTTGATTTAATCAACAGTAATTATTCTAGTTCATATATTATAATAGTTTTAGATAAAAAAAACCTGATGACTTCCTCACTTGCGGTTATTTTGTCCAATTAGTACTAACTTTCATCTTCCATCAGACATATTCGAACACCATTTATATTGTGAAACCTTTTTTTATAGATTGCTAACAAATCATGTCTTAAGTTCAAAAGGGCCACAAATTGAAATTTTACTTTTTTCAGTAGACCCAAAGTTTTTAACATGAATGAGCTTGTTTTTAATATCATTAGATGCATTTTTAAAAGCTGTATCTATCTAATTATGGAGTTTCATGTTAACTATCACCCAAAGAGCGGCGGTGATGGCAGTTTCGCTCTGAAGTTAGCCACCAGAACACAAAGATCTAAAGGGCTGTTGCGGGATTTAGGTTGTTATTAATGCAAAATCCACGTGAGTCTTTTTCTCATAGAAAAAATATGTCTGATTTAAATCTCATTTTTGCAGTAAAGCTATATTTCGGGGTTTTTGATTTGTGGGCCTTTAAAATTTACGCAGAGAAATATATCTTATATCACCGTCCATACTTGGCACATGAATATGTGATGCTTTAAAATGCATATTTAAAAATGATGTCTTTTGTTACGCATTAATGAACCCACCAACATTGTGCAATGTTTGCCAGTGTGAAAAAACCAGGTAGAAAGCGAAAGCATTAATTGATCAAAATAAAAATATGTGGAAAAGTAATAAGTTTATAAAATATCTTAATCAGGAATTTCATCAATGATTGGTAAAATAAACTTCTTGAATATCCCAAAATTTGTACTTTCTATATTTAAGTATTATGGTGATAGTATATTATTTATTATAAGAATGTATTTAGTACTGTAATAATATTCCCTTTTAAATGTTGCTATATACATACAAAATATGATTTTAGGGTAAATTCAGAAATAATGGGAACTATGTTGAGACAGGCTACATCAAAAAATGACACTGAATATGTCTTATTTGTACTGGAAAATGTCAAAAAATCAAACATTCTTGTGAATGACTTATTTTTAACTACCCTGAAAAAGTTCATTAGAAAATGTCAATCAATATTGAAGTTTAAGGTAACTAAAGTATTTTTACAAATGTATTAATAATATAGAAATAGTGACCAATTTTATTAATTGATTTTCATAAAGTTATCATTTAATAATTGTGCGTGAAACAATATCCACCATAGTTAAATGCCAAGTTGTACAGATGTTTGCATGTACATGTATAGACTCACCACAATTTTTTTAATGAACCATAATTACACTACTGACTGCCTAATTGTTGGATCTGGCATGCCAGTTTTTCATTCTCTGATAAAATATTAACGTACACTACATGTGGTGTAACAGTGGAGCTTTAAATTTGGATAGTGTAAAAATAAATTAATGCCAGGGATTTTGTAAATAGTCTTATAAGTGTTTATAAATATATATATTTTTTACAGAGTCAAGATGATCATTATTTAGAAGGCTGCAAATCATTTTTGGATTCATCAAAAATGTGGGTACAGAAAATATCTGCCTCGAAGCAAGAAGAACCGGAGCATCCGTGGAATCAGTTCAGAACAAACCAACCAGAGACTTTAGTTAAACCAGAAGTTACTCTCAAGCGTAGAATTTACAAGAAGCCATATAGGAAAATCCCCAAATATGTTGTTACTGCGTAATACTGCATATTATATATGTTTTAAAAATAAACTGAAGCTGTTACTCTGTTTACATATGTTTTCAAATATGAAATTTTACAATCCTGTTGAAAAATATTTAAAACTAAAATACATAAACATATTGTATAAGTCAGCGAAAATAATAAAAATACATTTCTTGTTCTTTTATATTTACTTATAAAGTATTACAAATGAATACATTATATGTAGCCCACATAAAAAAGTTTATATGCACCATGAATATACACATCTCCAATGGTATTTAATTTAAATCTTGAGGTGGTGCAGCTTTCTATTTACTTCCTCAAACTTCAGGATCTTTCTGATGAAGAAGTCTCCGAAACGATGTGACACTTTAGTGTCCGCTATGTGGATCATGTCATTATCAATATAAAAGTCCAACTGAAACAATAAATAATCATAACTAAAAAAAACTACATATAAGATTTTTGACGCCATCTTGTAAACTGCAATTGTAATTATTTCATTTAAATTATTTATTGACAATTCTTGATGGAATTCCATTGTAATGTTGTAATAACTTATATTTACATATAAGTTATTAATTTAAAAAATACTTGGTACACTTCCACTTATTTATTTTGACCTATTACAGTGTATGTATAATATTCACCAGTCTGAAGATGCCCATTAGAGGGTGAAAGCGCTAATTGGTCAAAATAAATAAGTGGAAGTGTACCAAGTATTTTTAAAATTAATAACTTATATGTAAATATAAGTTATTACATCATTGCAATTGTAATTAATTTTGTACAGGTAACACCGTTGATCGCGGGGGATATGTTCTTGACATGGCCGCGACAAGTGAAATTTCACAATCAATGGGGGATTTTTCACAGAATGCAAGTTCGATCGTTTTTTAAACTGATCAAACTAACCTTTGCTTACTTTAAAAACTTCTTCATTTTGAGATTTAAAATGATACCAAAGATTTTTAATTGTATCTTTTGTTGCCCAATTATATATGTTTGGATAATTTATATAGCGCCATTTTTGTGAAAATCACCTCAAGGGCGCTGTTACAATAAATAAATATCCCAGCAAGTCTTGCAGCTACGGAGCGCATGGACGGTTGGAATTCTAGTTCCTCGTCTCCAACTATTATATTTTAATAGATATATAAAAAATATGATATATAGGAGCTAGCTCACGCTAGATCACAATATAGCACGTCTTGCAGCTACGGAGCGCATGGACAGTAAGAAATCTAGCCCCTATTTACATTTTAATTTTTTTTCTTTTGACAATGAAGTTTAGAGTTTAAGTGATATTGTAAAAAACGAAATAAAAAACAAATATATAAAAATAAAAGTTAGATTACAACAAGTATGGATGGTTGAAATTCTAGACCTCATTTACTAAATTTATATATTTGATAGTTGATAACATTTACATAATAAGATTTATAAAATATGATAGTTAACATCACAAAAAGTCTTGCAGCTACAAAGCGCATTGACTAGTGGAATTTCATCAGCATAATAATGATTTTAAAAAGTTTACAAATTGATTGCATTGTAGACTCAGCCAATTTGAAATCCCTACCTACAACTGCTAATTTACTACCTACCATGTTCAATAATTTTTAGTTTCTTTTCTAGTCATTACTTTGAAAAAAATATCATGTTATAACGAATCCGCACTCGCCGGGGTCGCAATCAACCTGTACATAATTGATTTTAGTTGCAAAAAACACTTAACTGAAAATTAATTTTATTTAATTTTAGCTAAAATGCATCAATCTATCTAAACATTATGCAGGACTCATGATTAGAGAAATTATTAAATTCAAATTTGCTTGAACTTGTATGCGTAACCAAGGATAACCTAACTTTTATGAACGAATTTACAGTGGTGGGCACATATATTTCAATGTTATATATTTTTTAATATAAAGCAAACTGGCAATTATTTTTGTTGTTATTATTTTATATTTACAATGTAAAATTTCATAAACAAAGGTAATTTAAGAGTCCTCCTCACTAGGGAAACCTGTTCAGAGTGTATTATTGTTTATCTTAATAATCTCATGATAATAAAAAAAAGCACTTTATAAGTTATCCATTTTATTATTATTGTTCATTTTAATCACAATATTGTGCTTCATAAGTTATCCTTTCATATATTATTTATATCAATAATAAAACAACGCTTTGTAAGTTATCCTTTTATTGTTAATATTGTTTATATCAATAATAAAATGGCGCTTTATAAGTTATCTTATTATTATTATTATTTTTCAATGTTTTACTGCTGGCGTACTGAACGCTACTGGTTAAATATGACGCCTAGCATTTTAGTTGGTTGGAAGAAATAGCTATATAGCAATATGATGAGGTAGTAACCTCAAAACTGGTCAACGTACAACTAAAATTATAAACTGTCATACCACAAAGAGAAAAATGTTTTTTATATTCGAAAAAAGTAGCATTAAACCCGCCAAGTACAGTGCACAGATTAAATATATGAATAAATAGGAGAACAAAGAGTTACCTCTGATCCAGACTGGAAGTTTCCGTCTAGCCCACTGGCTCCCTTGCTCCAGACAACATTCTTCATCTTATGCTTAAAGCAGAGCAGGTGGATAGTCAGTGCCGCCATCTCCTTATCCAGGTCCCATTTGTCACCGCGCTGCTCCACCGACATGAAGGTGGCAAGCTTAGACAGGGGAAGTGTTGTGTACAACTTGAGGTAGGAGCGGATGGTGGGCAGCTTGCTCTGCTGCTGAACCTGAGAGTATGCTTTATTAGTACTGAAATGTAAGGGCCAGAATGTTTAAGTGCCTGTCATGTTCCAATGTCATTGATTTTATTATCCATCAATTTGAAAAAAAAATTGTAATTGTAGGGTCATTTCTCAAAACTGACTATTTACAAATTTAAACTTTTTCAGTAAATCAATATTATAGACTGTTCGTAGTAAAAAATGATACGTAAGAAGATAATGTGATGAGTATTTTTAGTTTCTGAAAAAATTACACCGGTCCACAAAAATTACTTTTAAATTTTTAAACTACAAATCGTCAGATTTCTGGCACAAGTTGGTAACTACATTTTATTAGTTGTGATATTGCACTTTTGAAGTTAAAAGCTCATCCCAAATCATCAATTCAAATAAAACTGCGAGCTGAATATTTTTTTTTTTTAATTTTGCATTTATAAAATATTTTTATTTACTTTTTAAATAAAGATTATTTGATGCCTTTTGTGAAGACATCTCATTTTACGAAATTTGTAGAAACCAACTTGTACCAGAAACCCGAAAAAATTAGTGCGTTTTGGTGAAAATTAGACATAACATGTTTTGCGTCCCCAAATTTATATGTGACATAAAACTTGATTTTCCATCTTTTTGGAAATAGTCAACTTTGGAAAAGAACCATACACATATGACTTGTATTTTCTCATCGACCCATTAGTACACATATACGTGCTCTGAGCCCTCAAAATTGATGACATTTGACTCATGCCCAAGCGGGATGTGGTCTTGACGTTCAGATTCTAACCCAAATTGCCCGCTTGTGTCACGAAAGCGTGTAAAAAGAGTTCAGATAAACATAGTAAAAAAGGATGATGTAGCTTTTCATTGTTTAGTATTTGTTTATGTGTGATTAACAAAGCTTTAAATAATTTATATTCAAATACAAGTATTATTTTTTGTAAATGTTAAACTACACTCAGCAGCACAATAGAGAAGATCTTCTTCTAACAGGAGTGCACTGCTAGTATACGTTTTAAAAATATAATCAATGCGAGTTAATATTATTAAAGCATTCCCAAAATCCGGTGAAAAGAAATAAGTGGATAGAAATTATAAGGAATTTAAGGAAATAATCTGATTGGGATCCATCAAAACCGAATGTTGTTTGTTAACATTTAAATACAAACTTTTATTTCAAATCCCCCTATTTTTGGTAGAACAATATTATAATAGCCTGGTTTAAATAAACAATACGGTAACTATGGATACAAACTCAGCCGAAATTAAGTGAGGGTTATCCACTAGAGCCCTTACAGGGCACTGCAGATTGAACAAACACCTTGCTAGAATGAACCTTTCCGAAACTTCTAGATGTAGGTTCTGCAGTGCAGATGAGGAAACACCTATTTCTTTGTGAATGTGATGCTTTACATCATAAAAGGAGCCTCATCCTCAGGGGACCACTGATTAAACCTGAGGATGTTAAAGAGCTCGCCCCCTATCTAATAGCCCGATACTTTACGATTCTGGGCTTCGGGGGAGAAATTTAGCAAAATGTAAACTCTCACCTTCCACACAGTATAGACTCTTTATAGAACTGGACTTGAATGGCGAGAACTATTCATGGGGACCCGTCACAATAAATCTTTACAGGTCGCAGTGACGTCAGGAGCTTGCAAAGCACTGACCCCCACCACTAAGAATAAAAATTATGGATACGTTTTCGTGTCAATACCTTTTTTAAATATTTTTCTTTATAGTACCTATGTGTATCAATAGGTTGGTGTATTTTATACATAAATTTGCCAGGACAGGGTAGTAGGCATAAAAAAACAATTGAACAGCTAAAATTGTGGAACAATTGACAACGTACATATTTAGCAATATTTAAATTAAAAATATTATTTTTATAATTATAAATTTAGAACAAGAGAAGGAATAACACAAAACCACATTTAGAATACAAGACTGGAACTGGAAAAAATAAATAATTGCAGTTTATGTCTAAATTCTCCCCTAGCAAATGACTTTGTTAGAAAAATTAGTATTGATTGGAAACCATATACAATTCTTACTTCATCCATAAAGACTTGAGTCTGGTGTTTAGTGGCATCCTTGCCATAGTCGTCAATTGGCGCATCAGGTTCTGGTGGGCACGGGGACAGGAACTTGGGACAAGCGAATGAGAAACAGCTCTCAAACTCATTCATATCTCCGCATTGCATCTTGTACATCTTTTCATGGTAGTTCTTATCCCTCAGTACCTGCTGAATGGACTCATCCACGCACTGTGGATGCAGGACAAGGCAGATGGCCAGCAAGTGGTACATTTGGTCAGTCTGCTTGTTGATTTGATCGTTCTGGTAGGAGCGTGCCGTGAACAGCTTGTTGGTGCGCTGCACGTACAGCAAAGCGGAGCTGACAGTGCGTATGGCGTCTGAGTAGCGACGCATCATGGTGTAAGCAAAACCAACGTAATAGGAGGTAGAGATTTGGCACGCCGGTACATGGGAGTACTGTGATTTCTTATGTAACTCCATATTCTCCAAGACCTGAAAAACCAATACATATTCCTAAAATAATAATTAACATAATGTTTATTAAAAATGCAATCAGAATAGAGTTTTTAAATAAAAAAATAAATGTTTTTTAAATTTACTCACGGATGGAGTGCAAAAAAAACAAAAACTTTCATCTCATTTGTTCAAAAAATGGTATGAATTTACGTACAAAACTTCACAGTTTATGATCTAAATAATGTTATGAATTGAAGATACATTATTGCATTAGTTAGACAGAGTAAGTTGTATGAACTTTAAGTTAGAGCTTACCATTTAAAATTGTTTGCTGCTTTAGTTTGATTTTCTGCTTGATAATGTAGTTGAGAAAAAATAAAATTAGCTTGAAATATCTATATTATTTGAAAATTAAAATAATAATTATAACTTTAAAAGTGTGTGAACATTAGCTGAAACATACCTTGATAGCTTGGTAGTAATCTCCGAGCAGTGAGTGCAGTCGCAGCAGACCAACGAGGGAGAAATAGCCCAACATCTTGTACAGGGAATGGCGCCCAAACTCTCCAGCTACAGAATCTGGATCTCCTCCAGAAGCGTACACCTGTACAATTTGGTTCATAATTCAGGGTAGCTCAATTTAGTAGATTAGTGGAGATGATGAAAAAAATTGTATTTAAATGATGTACCTCCAATTGCATCTTAATGTTGGACTTGTCCACAAGGGAGTGCAGTACATTAAGCACACAAAGTACGTTCCACACCTTGTTTCCATTGTTGAGGGTTTCAATCTCACCTGGTGTTTTCTTGGTCAAGCGAGCCCTAAAATCATACAAAAAAGTATAACATTTTGTAATATACTGACACTCATAAAAAACATAATTACAAGTTATTCTGTGTCAATTACTGCTTTCTTACTTTACTTAATTTAGGTAAAATTATTTTCAACAATTCAAAAAATATATTTTCTGATTCCTAAATCTAAAAATACCTAGGTACTTCAATAGTCCGGTAAAAAAAAAATCAAACCTGTATTGGGCGAAAGACTGGAATTGGTAGACAAATTCATCCACCAGCTCCCACAACCACTGGTCAGGCAACTCCAGAGCAACCGGCTTCTCAGCCGACATGATGTAGTTGAACAAGTGACAATAGTTGTAGAAGGACTCGAATCTCTGCTCGAGTGTTGGTCCTCCGGGGATACGAGCGTAGATATGGCGATAGTACAACTCTTTGTACAGAATGAGAAATACCTACAAAATTATTTGCATATTTAATTTATTTTACAGAAATTTATTAATGACAATATTGATTTTTTTCATAAAATTGAATTAAGATGAAAATGAGGTTAAAAGGATTCTTACAGCAAGAAAAAAATGTTTTACTTGTACGCAACCAGCGTACTAAATTTAATGAAAGCGCATTTAAGGTAGCAGGCCCCATAGCATGGAATGCTCTTCCAGCAGAGGTCCGAAACTGTGAGAGTGAAGTGATGTTTCGAAAAGAACTTAAAACCCACCTGTTCCATAATCAAATTGAGAAGACAAAATAAATTGTTTTGCTTGAATTATAAATTAAAGTTCAAATTAAATTGATATTCGTAGAATTACTTTGAGGTATTGTATTACGAAAATGGTGCTGCATAAGTTATCCATAATAATAATAAAAATCCATTTCGACGGAAACACACTTTTTGGCAAATTCTTGGTCACATTAAGTTATTTTTTTCCACTGCATACATTATTTTCTTAGTGAAGAAACCCCCTACACATGTTTATTAACTCGTAGAAAATTGTTACACTCTGTCGCTTTACATATATAATGAGCTGCCAAGTTAACACACCTGGTCATTCTCTACAAGAGGAGCAACTTCCTCTTCTTCGGGCCATGCAGTCTTCTCGAAATACTGCTCAGTCAATTTGGGGAATGTATTTTCATACAAATTTAGAATCTCAAATGTCACTCCCTCGTTGATCACACTTTGGAAATATATTAGAAACTTTTTTACCTGCAAACAAAAATACGAAGTTAAGAATAAAACATTTTGAATATACAAAACCTCACTAAAATATCACTGTAATGAAAGATAATTAACACCGAAAAAAACGCGGAAATGTACTTACGACTTCCGGCATTTGATAATACTGACGGTCATACTCCAAGTCATACTGTGGATCTCCTGTATGAGGTTCATAATCGTAGGGTTCATATCCGACCTGTAACATAAAACCGGTCATATGGGAAGAAATTGACGTGCCATAACCAAAAAATTGTTTCCTACCACCAAAAATCTAAAAAGTATTTGTTTTTTATCACCTCATTCCTTACCTCATTGTAATCATCACCTGAATACATAATGAGAGGTAAACAAAATGTAGTCCGTGCGAAATAAAAAAATCGAGAAATATCCGCACAACGCGAGAATGACAATTGACGCGAGCCGACTAGCGGATGGAAAGACCATAGACAAGAAGTGATAAAGATAAAACGGTAAAAGCCTACAGAGATAGATGTATTTCAGAGACGCCAACATAAAAAGAGTAACCCAGTCATAGTTTCTTTTTTTAATTTTAAAAGTAATATTTGCGTTCTTATGATTTACCAAATATTTAATTTTGAGGGCCATTTTCAACGAGTTGTAAATAACTCACTGTTAGCAAGTGGAATCGAGTTAGGGTAAAGTTCGATTTGAACCACGGACCTTTGATCCCTAATAACAGTTTTAGTGACATCGACATACTACATTGTAAATACCATATTTTTATCAGATCAGTTAAAGACATTTTAAATTTATCTCCTGCTTGACTTTTAACTTTTAATTTGATTCTTAATTTTGTCTTTCAATTTTAACTTTTTAATTTTAATTCTTAATTTTAACTTTTAATTTAAACTTTTAACTTAATTTTAATTTAAACTTTTCATTTTAATTTAAACTTTTACTTTTAATCATTTGATTTCAACTCTTAATTTATACTTACCTACATCTACTACCTTTTTTTTTTCCTTTTTTTTATGGAAGGGAAATCCATCATGGACACCCAGTCTTTCTGACTGGGTAGTGCCAGACTCGTACCGGCTAAAACCCCCCGTCTTCTTTTGTGGGCCGGTCCCTACCTTGAGGTCTACCCGGGTCCGCAAAATTTGTCAGAATAACATATTTCTATCTTGATTGCAATGGCACTTATTCAGACAGGAAGAGGTGCCAATCTCATTTCGTCTATTTCCTTCATTGACATTATGGACTCCATGAAGGTTATCACTGAGTTCCATGCTTCCTGTGACTGCAACATATAGTCAACAATGTTATCTACATCAATGTTTCGGCCCATTTGAGAACTTAACGCTTCCCGCTCTCCGCTCCATTTCGCACAGGCAAACAGGGTATGTTCCGCATCATCGGTTACACTTTTGCAGTACATGCATGCCTGAGTCGGGAATTTTTGGATTTTGTGAAGGTATTTTCCAAAAACCCCGTGCCCAGACATGCACTGCGTCATTCGAAAGGTGATTTCACCGTGTTTTCGGCTCACCCAACTCTTTATATCCTTTATTTGCCTGTGCGTCCATCTTCCTTTTAGAGAGATGTCCCATTTGCCTTGCCACCTATGATGAGTCGCCTCTCTTTCTTGACGTTTTATCTCTTCGGTGATCGGTGAGTTTTTCCTGAATAATTTTCCTCGCTCTTCAGCAAGTAAATCTGCTGGGATCATTCCCGCTAGCACTTGCGCGGCATCAGTTGAGATGGTCCTATATGCGCAGCATACTCTTAAAATCAGAACTATCTGTCCACATCTTATCATTTCCCTGCAGTACTCTCGACCGAGTGCTTCTTGCCAGATCGGTGCCGCATACATGATAATTGACTGTACTGCCATCGCCAAAATTTTTCTCTTCAATTGTTTCGGTCCACTAGTATTTACATTACATCTACTACCTGCATCGAATAATTTATGGTTAGTTGTGATTTTTTTTACAATCAAATTGAAATGTTCATGGAAGCAGAGAGAGAGGGAGGAAAGTAGAGTAGCTTTACAATGTCTTCTCCTTTTTATGTAATATTTTTATTTTTACTTTTTTAGAATTAAATTATTTTCCCCCTCTCCTCCTGCATTCATTAGTGTGAAATCTGTAATTGGTCTTACTTTTTAAAATTGTTCTTTTGTACCTTGTTTTATATAAAGACTGTATGATTTCATTAATAAATAAATAAATAAAAAATAAATAAATAATCCAAGACACCAGCCACAGGACCACGACGTCCACAACCCGACTCTTTTAAATTTATTCCTTCACTTTCCACACCTTTACTAATTTTTTCAGTCACATTTTTAAAAAATAATTTAATCATGAAATGGCGAATAGTAAATATATAACTTCATATCACCACCCAGATAGCAATTTAAACTTGCCTCAAGCTTGAAGTATCAAGAGTTCAAGCTTGACCCAAGTTTGAGATTGCAACTCTGTAAACTTGAGGCAAGTTTAAAGCAAACTTCCTAGTTACCATCCAACAAACTTGCATGATGTTTGTTTTTTACAAAAAAACAAACATCATGCAAGTTTGTTTTAACAAAAGAACAAACATCACGCAAGTTTGGATTAATTTAGCAAAAAAAAAACCAAAAAACAAAAAATACAAAAAAAAACAGAAAAAACAAAAAAACAAAAAAAAACAAGAAAAAACAAAAAAAAACGAAACAAAAAAAAACACTAACTGAAAAAAACAAAAAAACACGAAGCTTCTTGAAAATATTAATATTAAATAAAATATCTTGTTATTATTACTCAGTATATTTATTTTGAATAAATAATAAAAATTACGGGCTATTTTTGCCAAGAAAGTCAGATGATGTGATGTCAGATGTGATGACAAATAATTCATGTCAATTGACTGGAGATCAGAGTCCGGTGCATTCTTTTGTCTCTCAACTCTGAAACAAATAAATAAAACGGTTTTATGACTTACTAGCTTTTCGACTAGCGGGGTTTCTCATGGTAAAAAGTATCCGATATTCAAATCAAAATTTGTTGCAACAAAGGGAAAACGTTTTGGGAAGGAAGTATAGAAGTCTAGGTATTTACTGGGCTTATGTACTGTCATTGGCTGGTTGAAGTGGCCACTTTACAAACTGTGTAACATTCAGCGTTCTGCCTATGTTTAAACATCTTCATTTCCTCAACTCTTCCATCTGTTAACTTTTGTGAAGTATAAGAGCCTCTGGGGTTAAAGTATTGGTTTATTATATCGATATATTATCAACAGCCTTTTCGTTCTGTAAATAAAACATAATTTAATCAATTCAATTCAATAATAGTATAATTTTGTGATATTAAATCATTAATCAGTTTAAACTATTGTAAGCACTATGCAGTGGGTGAGATATTAATATCATACTTACTTTTAAAAAGCTCTTGACAAGACGGTTTTGTCGAGTGACAGTGCAACAAAAACTCATTTTTAATGTTTTTTCCTCAGTGGCATACCAATAGTTTATCCTTTAAACTGAGTATTAACACTTCGACAATATTAAAAGTTTTAAAATCGCCGGAAAAACGTCCAATGATAAATGCGTAATTAAAGAACCGCGCATTAAAATATCTGTAGTATGTGATTAAAAATGACATGAAACATGAAACCCACGGACAAAAACGGTGGAATATATCATTTTTCTATGACTTTGATAGTATTGCCAATCTGAATGTTGTTTGGAATTAACCACTTTTTTGGATATTTGTCATGCACTTATTTAATTCGGCGGCCTTCGTGGTGTAGTGGTTAAGACATTTGGCTCACTTATGGAAGGTTTTGGGTTCGATTCCTGGTGAAAACACAAAAATTAAATGTGATTTTTCTTAAGTGGGTGTACCGTGCTGTAATTCACCACCGTAATTGAGCATCACGGCCTGTTGTGGTGCTAAAAAAAATCGGTCTGGTAGAAAAGTCCTGGGATCAAATATAACAGTTTAAATAAAAAAAATTAAAAGTGGAGTTCTCTCCATATTTTTATGTATATGGCAATGTGTTGATCATCACTATATGACTTTCGGATTCCGAAATACCATTATTGACATAACAAGATTCCAGGAAGTTTTGTCAAAACTTGTCTCTTCAAATTTGACATAACAATATTCCAGCAACTTTTGATAAAAACTTGTCGCCTCAAATTTTCCTTTTCAACCTTCCATCAATCTTAAATCAAGTTTGTACCAATTTTCACTGATATCTGGGCAGTTCCAACAAGTTATTATTGTCAACACTTTTCGCGAAGAGATGCTTCAATTTCTGGAAATACTGTCTACATTCAATTTTATTTAATGTATAGAACATTATTTATGCAACTTGGCATAACTTTATTTGTATACTGGCAAGTCAGTTGGCAATATCTCCCAATAATGAACGAATGAATTTTTAAAGTTTCAACACGTAGGTACGTGAAATAAACAAAATATATAGATACTGATATAGATCGAGCGATATGTGTCCACAAATAAATTGATTCGTGCTAGTCTTCTACAGGAAATATAAAAAAAATACCGGAAAAGTTTAAAAACATATTTACAAAGTCGAACCGTATGGACAGTAAATAAGGTTGTAAAGTCGGAGGAATTATGAATATTAATCTTTAACCACGTTAAACAATACTATATAGTCGAAAGGGTATTTGAAAGTGCTTTTATCTTAGTCTGTAGGATTTTTCTTTCATTTCAGAGTGATTCGTTTATTTTTTATTTTTAGTCTATGGTTATAACCTAGTCTCTGGTTTTGCAGATGTCATATTTTACAATATATTTTACGTTATCTGGTCATATATTTATTTCATCTATGCATGTCATTTCATGCGCGAAGTAAGGTCTTTTTTGCGCGTTTAACCGATTAGATTAATATTAAGTAAACATGTTTGTTACTAAATTTATTAAAAATACAGGCTTAAGGACACAACACCTTACAAATACTAGAGCTATATGTCTCACTGCCTCCAGTAGGGAATCATTCAAAATCCAAGATTTAAAAGATTTTGATGAAAAGGTAAAAAATAGCAAAGTTCCAGTTATTGTCGACTTTTTTGCTACGTAAGTTACATAAATGTTTATTTTTATTCAAACTTATTGCATTTAACCACCAATAATTAAGTATCATTTCATTTTTGAGTTCTTGTACTCACCACGTAATTTAATGTGTCACCAATGAAAACCTACTCACCCAAAATAGAAGTAATTTAATGCAAAGAAATATTTTATTATTTATTTATTTGAATATAGATAAAATATACAAAAACAAATCAAATTAGATTGTGCCAAAATAATAATAATACTTAGTTTGTCAGTGTTTCTAACACAACACATAGGAAATAAAACTTGTATACTTGAGCATGATATGAATTGAGAGACTTATCAACTTCCAAGGATGGCACATATAGTTTTATATTTTGAAGCTAATGAAATAGTATCCTGTTGTGAAAAGATCTGCTTGAAATTTGAATACCTTTTCAGTAAGTTCTTGAAAACTGAGACAGCTACACATTAAGAATGAGGATTTAAGAGAACTTTTCCTACCCTTATCTGCATCCAAATGAGCTTCTAAAATACTTACCTTGCCTTCCATGTTACAAAAATGATCCAAATATGCTGCAATTGACGTACCAGGGCAGTGCCATATGCACCACTAGGTGCATATATATATAGGAAAATGGTGATGATGAAAGTATAATAATGACTCTGTTGACTTTTTACCCAAGTGTCGGGTTTTAATGTTCCTACTTGATTTCTATTTTCTAGACGTAGTCATTTACAACTAGTAGAATATTGAAGTATTTTTAAGAATATAATTAATGCGAGCTTTTGTTGTTAAAAATATCCAATATCTTTATATAATCACTTTGTAAAGCGCCCTTGAGGTATTATATTACGAAAATGGCGCTATATAAGTTATCCATAATAATAATTATTATTATTATCCACTGAACTAAACAAAACCAAATTTCTTTTAAAATGTATTTGCCGAGGCTTGAAGGGTATAATAGTTTGTTTGTTATGGATATTGCATCCCCCAAAAGTACACACACTGTGGTATGTCTAAATCGGTCATTTTGCAGGAAAGCAAAAACAAATTTTTAAAACTTATTAATGCTCCGTTTACTTTATAATGCTCAATATTTTTGTGGTATTTGCTCATTTGACAGTTTAATATGGGAAGAATGCTGTAGCATCATAATTACTGCAGTGTTCCTCTTGATATTTTACTCTATTGATTTCAAAGGATGCTGTAGTTTTTAGATATATCTCACTCAAAAAAATAACACAATACTTGCAACAGTGTATTTCTGGGGGTATGAAATATTTGTGTAAATCAGAGTATAAATTTATTTGAATTTTTAAAAAATCATTCCATTCAATCATAATCAATGTATTATTCTAACTAATTATTGTAGGTGGTGCAATCCATGCAGGATGTTGACTCCACGCCTGGAACTTGTAATAGCCGAACAACAAGGTAAAATCAATCTAGCCAAGGTTGATATTGATGAAAATACGGATCTGGCTTTAGACTATGAAGTTGGCTCAGTACCCGTTCTCCTCGCCATTAGGAATGGGAAGGTAGAACAGCGTCTTGTGGGACTGCAAGACACAGACAAGCTACGTAAATGGATCGATCAAGTCCTCGTAAAAGAAAATTGATTAATAAATAATTATATTTGCCTTTTAGAATCTGTATTTATCATTCTGTTGCTTTTGTAATAAGAAATAATGTTTACAAATAATTGTTACTTAGGTCACATTTAATAAACTATTGCAATGAACTAAATTATTATTTCTGACCACTGTCAAAAGCATAAAAGCCTCATTTGACCACACATTTCGCAGTGAAAAGTATACCCTTCTCCAGCTTATTGTGGGAGGAAAGATGGCAGGCAAGGTGTGGGGCAAAAATGAGTGTCACGGCTCAGAAGTAAGTTAGCTTGGTGTGACGGATGCAGTAGCGGTAATAAGTCTGACCCAGGATTGACGACGACAAGTTCAGAATGATGGTCGTCAACCTCAGATATAAGAGCAACAAAGGATGAAGATTTTTTTTATTCTTGTATGTTCTGTATTAGATCTCTTGCTCTCTGGTATCCCGTTTCGGACGGTTTAGTTTCAGCATTACTGGCTTCTTCATTTTTTTCGATCCAGGCTTCCATTTCTTCGATAACTTTTTTGGAGTCATTTATAATTTGTTGTGTGATACCACCAGAGGCTGCGGAGAAATACTCCACTAGCGGTTTCCACAACTCTTCAGGTACTTTGTTACTGTCGAATTTATGTTTGTGTAGCCATATTTGCTTAACTTTGTTAAACTTCCATTCTGCTTTATTGTGTTTCCAAAGTGAAAGGTAACTCAGTGCGTGCACCTGAACAGCCTTATGAGAGTTGACTTCGGACTCTGCGATTCTCTGGGCGTGTTTCTCCTTTTTCATTTGGCGTTTAGACATCTTATTATCAGAGGGTCCTGTCTGTTCTTCCGCCTTTTTTTTCTTCTTCTTTCGTTTGAGTATTCCTTCGCTTTCAGTAGCATCTCCGATTGTATCTGTAGGTTCCTGTGTTGATTCAAACTCATCGATATCGTCATTCTGAGGCGCTGTTCGTTTCTTTTTTTTGTTTTTTGACACCATTGCTTCAAATTAAACTATTTTATTTTAATATCAATAAGCTTTGTATTTTATTCTGTCAAAAACCCTTAAATATCGGCGTGTAGTCCTCCAGTCCTCGTTTTATTGATTGAAAGAAAACCGACACTAGAGTTTGAGGTTATCCAAAAACAATAAACATTGCGTTGTTGCCAATTGCACCATAGATAAAAGATGTTTGGTTGCCGAATAAAAATAATCGCATAATAGGAGCCCGCTAAAATATTTTTTTTTGTGGAAAATCGTATTCATTTTGCATTAAAATATTTTTATATCGGCCGATATTATCAATTATCATGTTTAGTAGAAAGCTTCAATAAATCAAAAAAAAAAAATCTTCAAAATCCTAAAAAACTGTATTTTTTTAACACAATAAGTCAGGGGGTCCATTATGAATCTTCTTGTGGGGGTGGGGAAGATTTCTATTTTGAGGATTTTAATTTTTTGCATCCGACTACAATTTGCTCATATTGCCACACTGATGATTAAACGTTTGTTTTTATAACTATTATATTTTTTTCCATATAACTTTGCTTAATATATGTTATTTCTTATGCATAGAATTATAATATACTATAATTCTTTGATATTTTTTTCTGCGTAGTTTACCGATATAAGTAAATACATATATATGCATGTAATAAACATTTATAAAAGTTTTTCGACTTGATAGTAAAGAAAAATAAAACAATTGGGATTTAGCACAACCCCCTCTAAAAGTGGTTTTGGATTTAGGCCCCTCGCGATACACTGCGTTGAGTGCGTTTATCTTTTATGCCTAGTAAATGTCGGATTCAATTCCCGGCAAGGATGACGTGATACGAGATTGAATAGTCTAGTTTTTACCGCAATATTTTATTGTGTGCCCCATTCAACATTAGGTGAGAGTTATATGATTAATGCTAGATCCTGTAAACATTAGACAACACTGGATAACATTTAAAAATTACTATCTCGGACCTCATATTGTATATGATAAAAACGTTCCAAATTTTTTATTTTGTTTTAGTTTGATTTTTAGTTTAACAACAAACCTGTATCGGACGGTTTCGGTTAGCGCTTGCAATTCTCAATCCATGTACCTACGGCCCGTTGCATTGTTGTAATCTGAAGCTAACTTCATGGTCAATAATCAAAGAATTTTTTTTTTTTGTATAGGCAATTCTATTGGAATATTACCAAAAAGTTTCAGATTAAAAATATACATTTTAATAATACGGGTAAAAATACAATTATTTCAATTTTAAAAAATATTATGTTGACTTCATGATTTACAAACAATATCAAATACAACGTACCTAACTCTAATTGAAATGAAATAACACCATGCACTTTTATTATTCGCAAGGGATATAAAATAATTTTCTCTAAATTTTCTATATCTAATTAATGGTTACTTTTACTTTATCTATTTGTTTTATGACGAATTATTTATACTAAAATAATAAGATTATTGCGAAACCTTTCACGTGCACAATAATTCCCACTCAAATTTTCAAAAATATGTGGGGCAAACTATGAACACCTTTTATGCAAAAAAACGAAAGGTGGCAGCGGTGGCAGCTCATGTCAATTTTTTTCTGTCACGTCACAGCCGCGTCATCATGAACCCGTATCAGCCGTGAGTTGGCTGTTGGCCGTTGCTTATCTGGCATCTGGACTGGCGATAGAACAGTGTCTTATGTGGAACCGTTGATTATTTTACTTGGCATCTCGGAAGAAAACATGGAATTACTTAACCAAGTTACGATAACCGAAATCCTATTTCCAGCCATAGCTGTGGCTGGAGTTTTGATAGGTGCTGTTTTAGTTTTTGTTTTCGGTTTCAAATCCGCAGAAGAACCACAGTTTGATAAGTTGCCACTCGTAGTCGATGACCGAAAGGCTTCTAGTAAGAAACGGAAAACTAAAGAAAAGGTATTTATAGAATATATCGACCTTATTTCATACAATTAATCTTCTTTCTCCTCGAACATTTCTTGTTGCCAATTTTATTTTAGACCTCCCCATATGTCGCAAATGTGTCACATGTCCACTCTCTTTTGCGTACTGCGTTATTTATCTTTGAAATTCACCCTTTTGAGATAAAATGTTGTTATTTGAGGATGTTTTTTGTAGAAATCTACTCCAAATGGTCAAGTTTCTCACGAGGCTGAAGTAAAAGCTAAAAAAGTGAGCTCAGAAGCAACCAAAAAGTCTCCCAGCAAGGAGAAAGCAAAGGAACAGGCAGAAAAGCCTAAAGCCAAACCAAAAGAAAAGGTAGATGTAAAAGCGGTCGAGAAAAAAACTCCTAACAAGGAAGTTAAGAAGACTAAGCAGCCAAATGTAAAGCCAGCTGATTTTGATGATGGTGAATGGGAGAAGGTTCCTTCAAAAAGCGACAAAAAGGTTAAGAAGGCTCAAGATGAACCCAAGAAGGACAGTCCCGCCAAGGAAAAGAGAGGGTCTCCTTCCAAGGATAAGAAAGAGAGTCCCTCTAAGGAGAAGAAGGAAAGTCCAGTAAAGGACAAGAAGAAGCCCAAGGAATCTCTTCCTGAGCCAGCTCCCGTTAAGAAGGAAGTAGTTCAGAAAATGCAAGTGATCGATCCCGCTCTTCAGCAACAAATTAATGAACTGCAGAGAGCTCTTAACGAGGTAATTTTTTCATAGATATTTTAGTACCATTTGACACAAGCAATGTGGCATTATTTAATGTGATTTTATGGCTGAATTCCTCACTTTATAACTATATTAGAATGCTATTGGACCATTGAAAAATATTTTTTCACATGTGTTTGTATAAAGTAATATCTAAATGAACTAATCTCATAAACAGGGATAATTGATATATTGTTGAAATTGAACAATATATTTTTACTTGTATAATATAGATACATTTTTGTGTATTTATCAATGACTAGCCGAACCCGGCCACGCTTCGCTATGGCTTTGTCTGATATTTATTATTAGGGTAGTAAATAAAAATAGTCTAGCAACTATACATTTACTGAGAAAACACATTTCTCAATTTAATATCTTAATTTGCTGTAAAATATAAGGAAATGCAATTTTCTATAAAAAAATTTAAACAATCCATTAATTACTTTCCGAGATATGGTCACAAACATACGGAACCTAAATTTTTATATAAATAGATTCTAGGGAAAATAAAGTTTTGTAAATTTGTCTAAAATTGATAAAATAGCAGCACTGTCTAGATCTGTCATTCAGTACTTTTTAACAATGACAAGTTATGAGTTAATTTAAAACATATAGAATGTTCCGTTTCCGTTGATACTTCCGAATAAAAAGTACATAAAAACACTCTTTTGCTAAAATGAAATGTTCTATAAAAAATTGAGTCAATCCATCGATTACAATCCATAATTACGGCCACAAAAATTTGGAACCTATATTTTTATATCTATAAATATAGGTAAATGCATATAAGATTTTCCAAATTTTTGCTTTTTGCCGATGATCTTAATATATATTCTAATATTCTTTCTGTTATCGACTGTGCAATGATGCAACAGGACATCACTGAAATTCTTAACTGGAGTAAGGAAAATAAACCAGATTTTGCTATTGACAGGTGCATGGTGATGTGTTTTACTGGAAATTATTATACTTTGTATTATAAATATAAGATGGCTGATGTTTTTTTGAAGCACAGTTTGGAAACCAAGGACCTGGGAGTGACCTTTGATACCTCATTAACGTTTCATAGTCACATTGTCAATGTGCGTTGCTCTGCTTCCAAGGTGTTGGGATTTGAATACGTAATTCTAAACACACAGAGTTGAATACCATCATTACCTGTACATGAGGAAGTATGGATACTACCCATTGCAGTACCCATCATTGGGGTTTTGGTAATAACCGGTAGCCACTGGGGGCTAGATCAGGTGAATATGGGGGGTGTTCAACCGATTCAAACCCAGCTTTGTAAATAACGGCCTTTGATACTAACGCCTTGTTGCTGGAGATTGTCCAGCATTTTGCAGTGGTCAACAGCCTGTTGTAATTCAACCATTGCAGGTTTCAACTTGTTGCTCGGCACTCTAGGCTACATAATACATACACATCAGCTCGACTGGTTAACTCGAAGCAGGTCCTGACCTGTGTAACATATCAATGTAATAAGAGGGTGGAACATATCAATCGATCCTCGTACTTAAGGCCTACGAACATCTCCTTATATTCTCTATAACATTTCTTGTATCTTAGTTGTAAAATAAATAGATATCCCTTATTTATTTTTTGAAAAACTACTTGTTCATTGAGCAATATATTATAATTTATCGATTTTCTAGTCGCTTCTCAAAAACTTATTTGACAATAATAAAATTATGACTGCATGAAGGTTATTACAAATTGTAAAAAATCCTCGTCGAAAATAAGTAGTATTGACTTGAATCCCCTTCTTCAGCAAAATAAATATATATTTTAAGCTCTCATTAAGACGAGACTATTTTTTTTCACGGGGCAACATGGTTGCCTTCCGAGAGCCTTAACTACAATTGCTCACTTCACAGGGAATCAGATTCTCGGCATCTTGGATATTACTGACAGTTTTCCAGTAGATTATGTTTGAGGTACGGGATGCAAACCTGATGCACGAGTACGTACAAAGGTAGCAGCCTGGAAACTATTTGTGGAAACAAGATGCTCCGCATAAGGAGTGTACTTGGAAAAAGTTAATAGAGATGTAAATTTTTAATGATGTTTTTTATATTCATTAGATGGAGAAAAGGGAACGCTCGGCTACTCCAGTGAAGGCTCCTGTGGTGCCCCCAAGCCCCACTGTGGCTCCCCCTGAAGTCAAAGAGAAGAAGAAGAGTGAGAAGAAAGTAGCTGAAGAAGTGAGTTCAACAATAAATTACTATTTATTTTTTTATTAATCCTTTTCTAAATTTCATAGGGGTAGGCTGAAAGAATGGAACGTCACATACGTCTATCCTAACTTACATTCCAAGTTTCTTCCACATTCATGTGTGTCTACTTAACATGACCAGACTTCAGATATTTTGGTTTATCTGATCATGACAATACCTTTAATAATACAAATTGAAGACATCAGTAATTGCATGACAATATTAATCGTGAATTATTGCTGATAATAAATAAATGCTAGAAGAAATAAAAATGCTAAAATGTAGTCAATTGTCAACTTTTTTCTTGTAGCAAATAACTACTCTTATTAATTATGTATGAAATATTTTTTAATATACCCTTGTATAGTATAAGTAAATATAATATATTATACAATTAACAATTGCTACAAATTTAAATTATTTAACATAAAAATCAAAAAATCTACATTTCTAGAGAATATATTAAATGTATACATATTATGTAAAAAATGTCCTTATTAACAATTGTCATACCCAAAATTCTCGATACAAGAAAATACGTTGATTGTTCCTTTTTCAATAACTGCACCGATATTTTTTTTGTCAGTGAATGAGCCAATTTCTGTTCTAAAATTAATATGCGAAAGTAGGGAAAATTATCAATCTAAAGGAAAAAATTAACACTACACATATATTAAACTCCTCATTAAGATTTGTATTTGATGTTTTATGTATTTAAAATATCTGAATTATCGATTTTGTTATTTAGTATTTTTGTCATACAGTTTGAATTTCATTTCACTAAAAAAAAATAATTAAAAATACACAAAAATGCATAATAATACAAGTGTTGTATGTATTTTTGTATTTTTATCCTTATTGAACTCAAGTGGAGTCTACAGAAGATTTGAACTTAAGTGCAATGTAATAATTTTATGCATTTCAAATAATTTGTAAAGAGTTTTCCACTTTATTTGATGCATAGAATGTTTTTAAAATATCTGTATATAATAATCTAAAATATTTTAGCCTGCACCTGTGGTTCAAAAAGCAGTGAAGAAAGAAAAACCTAAGTTGGAAGCCCCAGAAATTCCAGCTACTTCTGTTGATAACTCCCCGGTGTTTGATGAACTCGGAGGTAACATATTTTTTTTATTTATTAAACTTTTGTACACATTGACAGTTTTTTTACTATAATTTTTAACCAACCAAATAAAAATGAAAAGAATGGAAGTCAAGATTTATACTCAATTTATATGCATAATTTAAAAATATGTAATATCATCCATCTACTAAATTATATATTTTTTTAAAATATTTTTTAAAAAATTTAAATCTTAAAGTAGGGCACACATATCATACATATTGTTATGTGTGTTCTAATAATAACATTGCAAATATATTTAATTTATTAATTGTTTATCACATATGTCTTGACCATTATTTTAAATTTTGATATGTTTTTTTCTTCATAAATATTTTTTTCCATTTCGTAATACTTTTTGATTGCTTTAAATAAAATTGAATTTTGTGACTTTGCCTTTTTCCTAAATGGAAGTCTAATTTTGTTCTTTTCTCTAGTATTGTGATCGTGTTCATGCTGGTTCCGATCAATTTTTTTCCAAAATTCTGTTTTTTTATTAGAGTTTATAATTTTATGAACAAATATCATTGTATTGTAAAATATTCTTTGTTTATTTAATCAATGTTATTTAACCCTTAATAATAACTGCATCATTATTATAATAATAAAATGCTACCCTCTCTGCCTACCCTTACGGTGAAAGGGCGTGATGGTTTGTTTGGAAATACTCTTTAGCCACTCCAGTTTTATTTATAATTTTCTAAAGTCTAACGATGTCGGTCACGATGAAACCCTGTCTCTGGAGAAAATAATAAATAAAAGTGGAATTAAACTTAATAAGTGTTTTTACTTTTATAATCAAAATGGACTTACACCAAGAAATGTCAGTTGATTAACTCAACCTAATTAATTAATCGGTTTGTGGTCCCGTGGCTAGTGTCTCGGACTCACGGACCAAAGGTCAGTCGTTCGAATCCCACTCTACCCCAACTTGATTCCATTTTCTAATAGTGAGTTATTTACAATTCGTTAAAAATGGCTTTCAAAATGAAATATTTGGGTAAATCATAAGAACGCAAATATTTCTTTTAAAAATAAAAAATAAAAAAATTAAATATTTGAAAATACATGAATGATATACATATACTAAAAGTTTCCATTGGATAAGTTTATTTATTTAAAGAAAATATTTTTAAAGACTAAATATTTCATAGGACTTATAAATTCTGTTGAGGTGGGACAATGCATAGATTAAATATATGTATAAACATAAATAATAATGCTGTTGGCAAATAAAAAATCTTATGTGGGACACAATATGTAATACTATATTTTTAATTTAATAAGTTTTGTTAATTGTTTAACCTTTTGCAAATACAATACTTATAGTGTTTTGAAAATTGACAAATCTTGCGAATGATCATTTATATAAAATTTTATTTTAAGGATTATAAATGCATCTACTTATGTATTTTTTAAAAAAAGCAAAACTATTTTTTAATAGTAATCTAGAAATTGTTCATGATTCATAATTAAAATATAACATTAAAAAATATTTTAAACACATATTTTAAATTTAATTATCAAGAGAAAAAAACTTTAATATGTCATCCGAATTGTCCACAGATTCATGGACTGATGCGAAAGCTCCCAAGAAGGGTAAGAAGAAGGTCAGAAAAGATCAGTGAGTAACTTCACAGGCAGCGTGAGACCCACTGGTTCACATTGAATCGCACATTAGTTGCAAAACCACGGATAAGGAAGACATGGCTACGAGTCTGTTCCATTCCCAAACTCATACCATTAACCGGAGTAGAAAATTCTATATAATCTATTCTTTATGACAGCAATATCGTCACTTTTTTATAACACATTTCTTTCTCTGTTACATTTTTATCCTATAAATTATTTGGATTATCTATTTAAATTATTTTGGTGATTTGTATATTGATGTCTTGATGGTGCAAAAGGATAATATTTAAGGTTATTTATAGGTTTAACCCGAGCATTCATATTTGACTTTTGAGTGTGCTTTTTGTTTCTTATTTTAAGAAAGTGTAATTTTTTAAATATTTGTTATCTAAATTGATTGTTGATAAGTTTCCTACATCGTTTTGGCTTCTGAAGAGTAAACAAAGTCACGGTTGGAATGGAGAGTGTAGTACATAATAATATAATGGAGTTTTAACATTAGATACTGTTAATGTCATGTTGCTTCTAATCTTCCTAATTGCAGCTAATCGGAGTCCACACAAGTAACCCACTCTGTTGATGTACTACCTCGCTCAGTACTCGCTGTGGAACCTAATTCTATTTTACATGACAAATATAATTTCCACTTTGTTTTGCTTTCCGATATGGTGGTTTTCATTTTTCAATTCGTATTGTCTCCGAAAATTTAAAATGCTTTTAAGGATAAATACAAATTAGTCAAGGGGAAAAAGATAATAGTTGTTTATTTGGTAAATTTTTTACCTTCATATTTCAATGAGTATTTGTCGATTATGATGTTATTAACATTCAAAAAATATTTATAACAAGTACAATACTCACAATTAGAATATTTAAAAAAAAAACATGTGTAATATGACATTATATGCTTTGATCCTTAACAGCATTTCTGAATTTCTAGCGACAATATTATGTGACACACTATACGAAGGTACTCCTAAAGAACTGCTCATTTTATATCATAGTATTCATTATCTTCTGCAGTACCTAGTATGTTATATTAATTTTCTTTAAAATTATTAACTTCACTCGCTCGAGTGAAAGATTTTACTAGATTACATTTCTATGTAACATTTTTCATTTATATGTGCTATTTTTCTATTAGATATTGTTGTATCTATAATTCATTCTTCCCTGTCTATTTCCACTACTGCCAACTTTCTTCAAAGTAATCTACATTTGAGCTGATCGCCTCAGTTATTTTTAGATTGGCATTTTATAATATGTAATTAGATAATGGTGTAGCGTAACATTGTTCCTCCTCCTATTCCATATTGTCATTGTTTCGTTTTGTCAATTCATAATATACCAGAGATTATTTATTTTTTAAAAGTATGTTTTATCAATTTATTAGCTCATTATTGATTATTTATCCGTGATATTAATAATGTAATTATTCGATTTTCACCCTAATAAAAAGAAACTATTTATTTGATGTTGGTTAAGTTTTTTGTAAGTATTTTTATACTTGGTAATGATATTGTGATCCTGAGAAATTGAGTAGTATATATTTTTATCGCTAGTCTCCCCTCGGAAGTATGTATTTTGGCAATACAATCCTAGTACAAAATTTTAGAAATCTTTTTCCTCAACGTGGAAAGTTCCAATCAAATAGTTTGTCAAATATTTACAAATATCACTAAACTAAGGATATATTATCATTTGCTTGTGCCAAAGGGATTCAAATTTAAGATATTTCTATAGGATTTAACAATTTGGCATAATTAATGTACCTTTATCTTTAAAATTGCGTCCTAATGGAACAATGAAAAAAGGCCTTAAATTTATTAGAGTAGTGACTTTACGTTCGTTGAATTACGTATTACATAAATATATCAATATTTATCAAATAATACTATGCATTTTACAGTTCAAGTTCTTTGATTTGTCCACCTTTCACATTGTTTAAATACCACCATCATTGTATTGTAAATAATATGAATGGGATGAAAGAACAATAAAAATATATTTTTGCGATGCGACGTTTGCAGTTTACATAGAAGTCACATTTTTATTTAGATTGATATAAACTTTAACCACCCACAGTACACTAATGTCTGCCTTAGAACCTCATCATATATAATGTTGTTAGAAAAGAGAAAACCTATTTATTTTAGTATTTTTATACTCCAAGCCGAGAAATAAAGTAAAATGCCGAGCGTGCTCATGTCGGGTACGAGCTTGCATTTTATTATTGATGAATAGCAGAATTTGACCAATGCATAATTAACTTTTGTCAATATATGTATTAATGTTGCTATGGTTTGTATAAATTTGATAAATCTTAAATCTCTCCAAGATGGATGTGTGTGTATATAAAGTAATATCTATTTTCCAAACATCACCTCGGGTAAATGTGAAACAACTGTGAGAATATAGATAGTATAACTTTTTCATTTTATTTGTTGATGATTGTTTGTTTTACAATATTGTGATAAGTGTTAATTTTTTAGATAGATCATTTAGTAATAAGGATCCGTAAACTTTGTCTCGGAAAAGCCCAGCAATGTCGTACTAAACAGAAAGAGAATAATTAGTATGTCTAGTTTGTATTGATAACTCTTTGGTCTTTTATTTAATTATAAGGATTGGGTATCTTCAATACTTTGCGCTTTGACAAATGAACGATATATTTGTATAAATTGTCAAATAGCCTGTGTTTATATTTCCAGATTGAAATAAAACAATTATGAGTCATTTCAACATTTCGTATTTATTTAACATTCATTGTTACCAATATCTTCTATTTCAGCTAATCAGTGAAAATCCACTACATTGCAATATGTTCTAGACATGGAATGTATAAAGTGCAGAAAAATCCAGAAAATTAGTGTAGATTAAGAGAATGAAGTAAATACGTTTGTATTAAACCAGTTTTTTCAACTGCAGTTAAATCAAGTTAATTTTATTGTAATATTAAAACTTCACTTAAAAAGATTTATGTCAGATAATAACGATGTCTTTTAATTTAAGAACTTTTGCACTAAATATTCAGCTTTTGAGCTTCAATGTAACATTAATTAAGTGCTGTTGTAAAATGAAAAGTGTTGTGAAATTTCAGAATCTTATTGATTTAGTGATATCCGTGAAAATGAATATCGTTTGTTAATTATGAGAAATAAAACAATGTCATAAGTAGCACCTTTATTTTTGAGCTTAAAATTTTTGAAAATACCTAAATGCAGTACATACATTATTTATTTTTTTTATTTTTATTAGTGTTAACTAAAATGATCAATACACATTGAAGATACACCGCAAGACAAAAAAAATTACGAGTTTACCTGCTACCGCGCCCCTTGACTTTACTGAACCCTTTTTCTAAGAAATCCTTTATCGATACCTCTTTCTTTTGTTTAATAAATTAAGGACACTATGTGTCACCTTTCTACAATATTTACATTTTAAAATGTCTCAACAGTCTTGTTTTACCCGCGTTTGAGTGAACATGACACAACAATCATGGAAAGTGCAAAGCAAATGTCGATTGCGATAAAATCCAAAATAATCACATTGTCGCAAGAAAACATATCTAATTGTGAAATATCTCGTCGAGTTGGGTATTCAGAAGGTGCAGTGAGGTTTTTATTAAAAAAAATCCAAGAAACTGGATCCATAGAACGGAAAAAAGGAAGCGGACGGGGGCGCGTGACATCTGCCCGAGATGATCGCTTAATAAAAAAAATTGTTATGCGCGATCGATTTTTAACGGCACCTGAAATACACGCAGAGGTGCAGTCTACCAGCACATCAACATTTTCAGTAAAAACAGTGTCCAGGCGGCTGTTGGAGCATGGTTTCCAAGCACGGAGTCCCGCAAAGAAACCATTACTCACGGACAAAATGAAGAAGGCTAGACTGGATTGGGCGAAAGAGCACCAGAATTGGACCTTGGAGGATTGGCAAAATGTTGTTTTCTCTGATGAATCAAAATTCAACCTTTTTGGTCCAGACGGCAGAAAGATAGTTCGACGAAAACGTGGGGAAAGATATCATCCGTCGTGCGTCACTCGAACCGTTAAACATTCCCCCTACGTGATGATTTGGGGGTGCATGACAGCATACGGTTTAGGACCTCTAAATTTTGTACAGGGTACGATGAATGCCATTCAGTACAAAAAAGTGTTAAAAAAACATATTATTCCAACAATCGAGGACATTACGCAGTATACCGCGGACCCAATTTTTCAGGACGATTCTGCGCCGTGCCATAGAGCCCGCACTGTGAGTACAAATATATATATTTTTAAATGCATTTTGTGACCACATGATAAATAATTTATTGTTTTTTTATAGATCAATGAATTCAAGGAGAAAATTGGCTTAAAATCGTTGACGTGGCCCGGGAATAGCCCTGATTTGAACCCGATAGAAAATTTATGGGCGATTATGAAAAAAAAAGTCGGGAAAAAAAAATCAAAAAACATTGAGGAATTAAAAAAAAACTTAATTCAAGTTTGGGAAGAAGAAATAACATCAGAAATTTTAGATTCGCTTTACGCTTCTCTAAATAATAGAATTTTACATGTTATAAAAAATAAAGGTGAATTCACTAAGTACTAAATATTTTTAAATGTTATAAATATGTTTAAATGTAAAATACTTTAATTTAAAATAAAGCGATAAGAACCTACTTCTTAAATATGAATTAAAAAATAACATGTCTTTTATTATTCCATCACAAACACTCGACCATAAATGAACCGTTATGGGTCTCTAAGGTTCGGGTAATCTGATACCTGATATATAATGGCAATTTCTAAGTACAATTCATGAGTAAGATTTTTTATTTTAACCTTGAAATAACGAGTAGTCATCACATATGTCAAACAATATAAAAAAAACTAATTAAATATCAAGAATAATTCATTATATGTCAATTTTAGTTTTTTTTGAGAACTCGTAAATTTATTTGTCTTGCGGTGTAGGTAAACATACTAACTTAAAAAAAATATTAATATAATTTTGAATTATGTTGCAGACAACATCAGAACAACAAGCAGAAATCAGAATTTCGTAAAAAGGTAACTTATTAGATTTTTTAGTAAAAAATAGTATATGGACAAAACCAACACTTCTCTTAGTTTTTATGACATTATGCGCAGTGTTAATATTTTAAATTGAAAAGTACTGTATTTAAAAAATATACTTCATAAGCCACATAGGCACAATATCTTAAAATTTTAAAAATCACAATACCAATAAGTTAATAACAATATTGAACAATAAGTACCTAATACAGTTTTTTGTATTTGAAGTGAGAATACTTCCGTGACTTTGGCCTTAAAATAAACCTAAATACCGGTCTTAAATGTTTTACTACGCATTGTGCTGATACAAAATGCCTAAATAATGTGCTTCTTAACCAGCGAACTTTTGATATAAATAAACATAAATATTTCATGAAAGCAGATAAATATTTTAATATATGGCAGCGCAAAACTAACTATTGTAACTGATTACATTTCAGTATCGCTTTTGGTTCCAGATGTTTTTCCATTAGTCTTGGTGTCTTGTTTGTTTACAGCACTTTTACTCCTAGTTTTCCTCTTTCCTCGTCGCTTAATTCTTCTCAGTTTTCCGCCATCTTGATTACTTGCAGAAGGTTTCATTATTCCTTTTCTTTCTGGTTGAACTTGAACTCTTGCCAAACCATCATAGTTGTTTATACTGCACAATTTTCCTGAAATATTTCTATCTAATTATTAATTATTTAAGCGTAATTAATGTAGCATCACTATTTCATACTAAGTATAATATTTAATTTTTTAAGTACAGTAAAACCTCAATATAACGGACCTCTAGTTAATGAACTTCAGATATAACGGACAAAAATTCAGCCACATGTAAAAAACTTAAAAACGTCTTGGGGGGGAAAAAAGTATTTTCGTATTTCGTGCCCTTTTTTTTCAACTAATTAGTATATCTCGTTCATTATTAGTCACATCGGATCATACGATACGGCGTTGTAAAGGTGTGAGTGTATGCTACAAACGCTTCTTTGACAGCATTGCGCATGGTCGGTTCAGTCGTGAACCATCATGCGTCGAGTATGGAGGTCTCAAAGGAAGAAATTCGGCATATTTTACATTTTTACTACCTGAAAGGGAAAAACGCATCGAAAGCGACCAAAAAAATTTGCGATGTATATGGGGCCGATACTCTTTCGGTTCGTGCTGCACAACAGTGGTTCGAGCGATTTCGTTCTGGTGTAGTGGAGGTAAATGATGCACCATGCTCTGGCAGGTTAAATTCTCGTTGGCAACAAGTTATCGAACAGAATAGCGCATATTTGACTTAAATCGGATGATTGTAAAACTTTTTATAAAGCATTGAAATAAAGTGAAAAATACGAAATTACTTTTTCCCCAACCTAATATTATACATGCAAGTGTCGCCGCATGTAAACAATTTTTAGCGGCCATGATAATCACGTAATACGTCTAGCACTAGAATTTGAAATAAAATGCCTCGTAGATTCTACCTAGCCGGAGTGATAGGGGATTCCCTGATATAAGATTGCATAGGTTTTGAGGCAGCACACTGGTGTTTTCCATGCTGCTCGGGGATTCACGCAACTCTACAGCAGTTTAACTTGTTTACTCGAAGTGAATCAACGCATTTAGTGTATTCTAGTCAAGAAATTAAAATGTTCGCAACCCTGCCCTGACAAACAGAAAAGAATCAATCTAATTATCAATAAAAAATTAGAAATTGTACAAAAGTTGGAGTCTGGAATGTCTGCGTCTCGTATATGTGAACAATATGGCATAAAGCAAACTGTTGCCGACATAAAAAAAAGCAAAATAAATCAATTTGCGTTAATGTGTGATGTAGGAGAGAACAGCCATCCCAGAAAACGAATGATATTGGCTCGTGAAACATCACTTGAAGAATCAATCTTAAAATGGTACGGTATTGAAATCTGCTGCAATTAAATTAGCAAATCATATCAACATACCATTCAGAGCAAGTTATGGATGGCTCTGGCGCTTTCGCAAAAGGCACGGAATCATGAATAAAAGAATTTACGGCAAAGCTTCAAGTGCACCAAAAGAAGAAATTAAACCTTTTAGGCAAAAATTGATAGAACATATATGTAACGAAATGCTATTAGAATCTCAAATTTATAATGCTGACGAAACTGGTTTGTTACGGTGTAGTTTGCCTGAAAGCACACACGCCTCCAAATATGAAAAATCGAATTCTGGAAAAAAAATCAGCAAGGACGGGATCTCGGCCTTGCTTTATGCCAATGCCGTTAGAGCACATAGGCTGACTCCTGTAATTGTTGACATGTTTTCAAAAATATATGATTGAAAAAGGTTATTATGTTATAATTTCAACATTTGTTACATATAAAGGTACCTACTATATTCAATGTACTTGAAACATAAATGCTAGATTTTACACCTTGAATATTGCAAAAGACCTTTAAATATTAAAACAACACATTAAAATATTGTTATTATGTTCGTGAGTCATTTAGGTTTGTCCTCTTATTATGTTTTGTAAAATGGAGTCAACATAAATACATAAATATGTATATATATGTACATATACATATTAAAATTGATTTTTGCATAAGAATATCAGTGGGCGGTTCTTAAATAAGCTGATAAGTGTCCGTTCTAGGTTATTTGCTTTGATACTTGTAAATATCAAAGTGGGTGAGTAAAGGTCTTTATAAATAAAAATAATGCACTCACCATCACAAAATTCTTCCCCACACTCTGAACATGACAAGACTCTAGTTTCTACGACTCCAGATTTATTTTTTGTTTTCCTAACTGTTGTGTTAATCATTAGATCCCTTTTATCTCTTGCTATGGTTCTGAGCTCAGATTTTCCCAATTCTATTAACCTAAAAAACATGTTTTTTTTTCAGCATGTACAAATACAAAATCTTACTAAAAACGATGTAATAAATAAATTCTTACATTTGTAATTTTATTGATACTGGAAATAATTGTTTTCTTATATATTCTATTTGAAACATTCTATTTGAAAAATGGATTTTAGGTTTTATGATTTTTTTAAATCCTTTGGTTTTTCGGCAATCAAATAAAATAATGTTTTTTGCTAGTGTTAAGTTCAATTATTTTTTGGACGCTGTCAAATGTAGAATCTTTTTGTAAATTATTTTTAAGTATGAGACAATTATTAAATTAAAAAGTTGTTTTTAAATGACAGCTTGCCCACCACATACAGCACACCGCATTGAGAATATAAGTCTCCTTGGTGGTGCCCACATGCACTAAAAATTTACTCGTTGCTAAACGAGAAAAGCTGCCCGAAGTAATCTCTTAGCCCCTGTAATCTGGTAGCCTTAGCGTCTTTGTGCTAAAAGAAGGTAATCCAAAAGTACATGATATACAGATGTACTTCATTGGATTGAGAAAAAGAGGGAAGTGAATTTTTCTTAAATGACATTAAAGTATTGGGATAATCGTATCTTACCGGCTAAAATATTCTTCGTCAATTTTTAATTTTGGTCTTATAGATGTCAGCATCTTCCAGTCTATGGATACAGAATACAAATCTTCTAACTTTAGTGATTGCATTTCTACAGGAACAGGGTCCATGAATAAAAAATGCTTATCCTCATAACCTTTGGTGCCACGTTTTTCATATGTTCTGAACTCTTTTTTAGAAATTTTGAATTTTTGGGCCTCAACTCCATCTTTAATGCGAATGTCTTCTGGTCGAACCTAGATGACAAAGGAATTTTACTTTAAAATAATAATATCAGAAGACTATTTTTTTAATTTGAATGCACAACACATATTCAAAAATTTTTACCTTCTCCTGTTTCACTTTAAAATCTGGCACTTTTTCGAAAGTTATTCTAAAATCTTCTTGTGAACTTATTGTGACTTTCGACAAATCCAAAACTTCTGCAACTTCTTTTTTTTTTTCAAAAAGATCATCCATTTTTCAAAGCATTTACTTATATTATTGTAGTAGAATAAGCTAATCAAGGTTTAAGAATAAGCTGCAACAGAAGCAAACACCTATCTGGAGAGTTACATCAATATGTATACCTACTAAATTTATTGATCAAACAAACTATGGCTGTTTTCCCTACATAGTGACTGTCCATAAAGGTGGGTACATATTAATATACTACTTGATCCTTATTTATCAATCTTAATCCAGTTTACTTAATTAGTACATCAAGTATTTTATAAAAAGTATAAAATTTATTCATTATAAAAAAGCATGGTCAAATATTACTCCATTTCCAAATCAACATCATTTTTAGGGCTCGGAGAACGATCTGTTGGATCATATTTGCCCCAAAGCTGTTGTTGTTTCTTCAAACTATCTCTCAAAGATCTTAACTGATCTAATACTATAGGTTGGTTAATATCCCCATCACAGTAATATGCAGACTGTTCCTTCTTAACTCTGTTTACACTGTCAAGATATTGTTGTCTTTGATCAGATTTTTCTTTGAATCTTGTGTTCTGTTCATCTTTTACATCTTTCCTCTGACTAATTTTCTCATCTCCATTATTCCATATTTTAGGATTTCCATACTTATCGTTCATGAATTTTTGGGACAGAGTTATTCCTCTTTTAAAAGCATTTTTTGTTTCCGTATAAACCTTTTTTTTGTTTGTGTAATTCTCACCTATTCGAACAATGCCTGTTTGATCGCACTCCAAAGGTGATATCTCCGTTGTTTCTATTGTGAAATTAGAAATGTTAATATCTTTTTCTTGTTTCATATTTTTCTTTCGCCAGTAATTTTCACTCATGCTTACTCTATTTCTGTCTAATTTGGGATAATTTTTACATAACTCTCGAGGAGGAGTCGGTGACATGTTTTCATCGCTAGAATGAGATGTATAATTCTTTTCTTGAATACGCTTTCTTTGGCGTAATTTCCGCTTTTGTGGATAAAATATGTCTTTTTCACTTTGTTTTTTATATTGTGTTGGCGGTTTATTGACTCCCCATTTAGGTCTGATGTCCATTTCTTTAGATTTTTCATCTAGTCTCTTGTCTTTTTTATAAGAAAGGGAATTTAGTTTTTCCTCTGAAGTATTTTGATCATAATTCTGGTTGAGAGATATGTCAGATTTTTCTTTGATTTCTTCTTCACCTTCTTGCGTCATATTTTCCTGTTTGTAATTAGTTTTATATTCTATATCAGTCTGAGTATAAGCATCTTTACAATTTTGGTTTCTGTATTTGGAAGGTGTTAATACTTTATTTTCTCTTTTTTCACCTACATCATTTTGTGTCTGCAATAAATTATTTTGATGCATACAAGAACCCTCTGTCGGAAATAAAGCCTGCATGCTTATTGGCTGATGTAAACACGGATATATCGGGTTCATATGTTGGGGCATTAGAAATGCCATTTGAACAGTGCTTCCATGAGCATAATGCATTGGTGCCATAACTTCATGTGTCATGGGTATTTGAACTAAACCGACAGGGTTTTCAGCCATCAAATTTATCGAAGGATTGTTTTGGAATGCAGAATTAGAGGAATCAGAGTAGATTCTCTGACTTTCCTGTCTTTTACTTATGTCTAAGGATTGATCAGTCACATAATTTTCTGTTTGCTGATTATATCGAGCAGATTGTGGATTTGACATTATAATATTAGTTTCAGTACTCATGGGAACTATATGAGAAATATTTTCATGATCAGAGATAATTTTCCGCCTTGGGCTAAATGCTTGCTCAATATAGATATTTTGTATTAGTTTAGATTCATTGAAGGAATTTGGTTGCTGGCTTAAACTTTCTTTTCGGCTATACTGAGGATCATTTTCAGAATTAATGCTCATTGCATCAAAATTATCTCTCATTTTCCTGATTTTTTTATTTTCTTTTTCAGTTTTAGCTAGTTGTTCAGCCTTTTCTAATGCTTGTCTCAGAGCTTCTGCACGCTTTTGTTCCCTATGTTGTTTTTCTTCCAAGGCTCTTCTTTCCTCTGTCAGTCTTTGTCTTTCAATATTAAGTTGCCTTTTGAATCTTTCTTCTTCTTCTCTTTCTTCTTTAAGTCTTACTTCTTTTTCATCTCGCTTTTTTCTTTCTCTTTCTTCTAATTGTTGCATAATTGCAGCCTGTAGCTCCAATGCTTTAAGTCTCTTGCATTCACGCTCTGCTTTGATATTTGGCTCAATTTGTACATTTTGGCCAAGAAGGTAAGTGCCTCTACAAGAAAAAAAAACAGTATTACAGATTTAAATGTATACTGTGTAATTATGTATGTTTATATAATAGAAATAAGAAAACGTATTTCAAATTTCAAAAATATAATGCGATTGTTAGAAAATATTACCTGTTGAAGTTGTGTTCTGATTTAGATTCAGCATTTTCTATAGCAGAGGAATGATTACTCATTTGATCAATCATAAGAATTTGAGATCTTCCACTGTCGATCATGTTGAGGCCTCGTTCTACCCAAGATGGTGTTCCTTTCATGAGCATCTAAAAATATACATTTATGTAATATTTGTTTATTGTAATGTTTCGTATTTAATACTTTAAAGTGACAAACAAGCCAATAACAGGTCATAATCCTAAATTAAAATGTCAGTTTTGCCTTTCATAAATCTTACATCTTTATAATTATTTTCTCTATATTTAAAGGTCTTATTTATATTTAAACGAGCTGAACCCGGTAATACTTTGCTATTGCTAGATTTGAGTATTTCCTTGTATATTTTTTTTTATTGATTAAAATAATTACATAATTGATACGTTTTTTTTTCTCTATACAATCTATTTTTATAATTTTTTAATGTTATATACCTTTCACTTTCCAGTTTTTTGGTATATGCATTATCGTCGAATGCAGCCCTGGTGAACGATGAAAAAATATTTTCGCTCCCAACTTTTTTCTACTTAATAAATTGAAGATTTTAAGAGCCATAAATATACTCATGGTAAATATCTACATTTCGCTGAAAACTACACGTAAATCGGTCCAGTTATCGCCTATCAAGAACACACATACGAAGATTGCAAGAAGTAGATATTTATATATAAGTGCTGTTGAAAAAAATTGCAATCTACCTGAGGTAGTCTGGCCTCTGGTTCTTGTGGCTCCCACAACCGTCCTGCTGCAACTCCTCGATCCCCCCACTTGGGTCTTTCTTCCTCCCTCACCAACTTTCTGTATTGAGTACTATCTCCTCCACTTCTAAACATAACACATAAAATTAATGGCAATATATCATAGATCAAGCATCTAACATATTGATTCATAATATTTAGTTTGAAATCAATATATAATATATGTAGTTTTTTTAAATATTAATAAGGCAGTGATTTCAAACAAAGTATTAGTATAAATTAATGAAGTTTTTTTTTTTACTTTTTGATTTGTTTACATAAAAAAAAAACCTATTTTATGTATGTTGATATAACGAGTCAATAGTCCACCTCGTAGTATAATACATAGCTACCGTGATAAAATTAATTCCATGTAGGATACAAAAAATACTGGAAACATATACCTTGTCACAAAATTTGAGAAAAAATAAATCCTACAAGAATTCAATATTTTTAACAAGTAAAAAATCTGCGAAATCTCTAATATCTGAAATATAAGACGGGTAAAAAAATAGGAAAACTAAAAATTCTACGAATAGTGCTATTCAAAATTAAATTTTATAAATAAAGTTAAAGAGCAATTATATTTATTTTAAGCAAGTTTATTTTGGAAATAAAAGACAAATGATCCCTTAATCCACAAATTTGGAGTAACCAGTAACCAGTTTCATCACTTTCCCGACAGTTTTGAGACTCGAGTCTATTGAAACTCTCAAATATGTCACGAATACGATGAAACCAGTCACCGGTTATTCCAAATTTGTGAATTTAACTATCACCCGTCTTTTTTTTCTATAATGAATTTCAATGAACTTCCGCCAAGAATTTTCACTAGCAAATTTGAAAAAGGCAAAGTTTTTTATGATAAATTAATCAAATTTGCACGTCGTAATAAAACACACGTACATAGTTTGAAAAATGAGTGGCTATACCTTTTAAAGAGAGATAATAACTACTTTTAAATTAATTTCTTTATGCAGAAAATCATTAGAAAAATCTATGGTTTAATATTTACATATGTATGAGAGCTGTTATCTTAAATTAGTTTTGGAATGAATTAATGTCATTAATATTGTATTGTATACAGTTGTATATTAAAATTTTTAAAAAATAAACACGTATTTGATTAAAAACATAATTTCTAGCTGACAATAAATTTACCTTGCTTACAACTACGCACACTATGAAAAAATAACGTCTGAACACCTGAAAACCGTCTTGTACAAACTTTATAAGGGCAATCAATACAAACTGTGTTATCAGATATGGATAACGTTGCTATAATACAAACAACTTTTTAGAATACTCTTAGTAGATAAGAACGTGCCCAGTTTAAACATATATCCAACAAATCAATCGAAAAATCAACGAAAAAATTGGCTTCCATAATTTAACTTTTGTGAAAAATGCGTTCATAAATTTGGGATTTAAACAAAAATGTGCAAAGGTTAAAAATACCTACCTAATAATCTAAATTCACCAACTCTGTTTAATTAATTTTATGTACCACTGTAATACATTTAAACCGTAATTTTTTTTGGTAAACGGCTTCAACAAAGGAAAACCAAACATTTAGACTGCTGAAATCATCAATTAAAATTGTTTTTAAATTAGCTAGTCAAAACAAACACAGCCCACCATATTCATTCGTGTTGTACTCAGTCAATACGCACTACTTCAATGAAATTATTTAGTATTTAATTAGGCGCACAAAATTCTGAATAAATAAAAAGGTTAGTATACGGTCACTTCTGAAGGCGACTGGACTAATAATGATTTTAGCAATTCTCCGCAACCGCAAATTCGTAGATACCTTTGTATAAAAGCATGCATTACTTTTTCTATACACAATGTGCTCGATAAAACTATTGATTGTGAAAAGTGTGACGTCCGAATATAGAAGGAAAAATTGCGTGTGGAAAAATCGGCTACAGCGTAAAAACTTTTGCTCCACTTACAAAATAAATAATTAAAAGAATAAAATTTCAGTTGTGGTTTTATTATTAACAAACCTATCCGAATTTTGCCATGCTGGAAAAGATTGATTGTCATTGCGTGCGTCGCTCCCATCGTTTATTTTTTTTTGTTCGTTTTTCCAAAGTTCAGGCGAAGAATGTGGAGCAGAATCGCTCGCGTATCCCGAAGTTTCCCCCTCGCCATCTTCATATCGATATTTTAAATTCTGTATTTTTTCCTGTTGATTTTTATTTGAATAATTCATCTCATGTTGGTTTTCACAATCATGTCCCGTTTCTTGCGTTTTGAGAATAGGTGGCAGCGAAGGACTGCGCTGTCTGCGTGGAAGCAAATCCTGTTGGGCAGTTTGTGGACATGTGTTTCGTATTTCTAATGTCGATGCGTATCTGCTTCTATTTTGAGAGTATCTTATGTTAAAAGCCGGCTGCGGAAGACCCCATGGACTGCACAAGCCTTCCATTTCAGCTGGAAATAAAACACACATAGTGAATATCCCAAGAAAATTTAGTAAATTGACATTGTTTACAACATTTATTCGATAGGACTGCATTTTAATTGAAATAAAACATAGGTTGTATTGTTTATATAATAAACACGGCTAATATGCATGATATTACATAATTAAAGTACTGTTTTACCACTCCAGGGTACGTATTATGATGGAAAGTTGAAATGTATCTTCAATTTTATCTACAAAGTCAAATCAAGTGTTCTGTATGAAAAATAGAATATGTTTACAATTTTTTTTTCTAAACATGTTCAATTTCCGGTTACCGACGAATATTCTTTAAATTTTCCTACACATACACACTTTCGTACATAAATATCGATATTAGTTTATACCGTCTCAGTACATACCGATGAAGATAGCCGTTCATAATCGCAACCCAGAGCTACTTTAAAAAGAGATTTTCGGTTTGTTAAATTACAGTGGGTTGTTAAATTAATAGGAACAGTACAAATATAATGTGTTTTTAATGTTTAAATTGTCTCTATTTCTAAATAGCTTGGATTTGATGGGAACTCCTGTATTATTTTTGCTTCTACTACCACCACTGACACATAAGAAGTAAAAATACTAGAGGAATGTCACATTTGTCTAAAATTGAAAGTTATTTTCACGTAGCCAGCATTTTTATGAAAACGCGCGATCGAGGGTCTTGTAAAAAAGTATATTTATGAATTATTTTAAGGAGTTTTAACGGTTCAGCTATACCAAAACTTGAATCGGGTTGCGGTCCCGTGGCTAGTGTCTCGGACGCACGGATCAAAGGTTCGTGGTTCGAATCCCACTCTATCCCAACTTGATTCCCATTTTCTAATAGTGAGTTATTTACAACTCGTTGAAAATGGCCCTCAAAATGAAATATTTGCGTAAATTATAAGAGCGAAAATATTTCTTTAAATTTTTTTGAAAAAAAAGTCATTATTAATTATCTGTTAGCGTTGTTAAGTTTTTTATTCATATCTTCTTTCAATAAATAATATTGCCACATTGACCCCAGTATTGTGTTATTTCAGTATGGCAAGGTCTTCAGAGACGTCTCTAAGAAAATGCGCGGAAATGTAGACGCTATTATTGAACACTAAACATTTCCCAAAAGAAATAGCGGTGATTACAGGAGTTTCAAAGTCTGTAGTTAACCAGATAAAGAAAGAAATCGTTCAAAACGTGCCCTTTGATGTTGATTGCGTTGGGAAATGTGGCACACAACAAACCACCACACCTCCTACTGCCTGCAAAATCAGAGATATCTGTCTCCAAAACTGGAAAAAAGTGGTTTGTCTAATCTTGATGATCAATGGAGAAGGTATCGAGGTCTATCAAAAGACGGTTCAGAGAGAATTGGTTGAGGAGAACTTCATTGGTCATCGGCCAGCTAAAAAAAATAGTCTCACGGTATCTATGAGGAAAGAAACTACTGGAATAGGCCAAAGTACACTAACGTATGACTATTGATGACTGGAATCGGGTATTTATCATTTTTGTGGTTTTCAAGCATTTAAAAAATTGCAATCGTCTGACTATGGATTTTTTTATATGTACTTCTCTGTTCAGTCTATTTTTTTACAAATCATCGTTCGTTCGATGCCACACAGGAGATACATTCCATCCGGACTGCTTTATAGAAACGATCAAACATCTTACCAGTATCATGGTGTAGTCAGTCATCTTTTCCAAGTGGATTGGGCACCTCTACATCGTGCAAGGAACTATGAGACAAGATAGAGACAAGTACTGGAAAATCGGTTGCTTCGAAGTCGAAAAATTGTTTCCTGGTAGCTAAGAGTACGTATTTATGCATGATTTCGTTTTTACCTTGGTCGAGAAATTCTTCCAACATAAATGCCATTGAAAACATGTGGGAACGCACCAAGAGGGAGACTGCCGAGGAGGTGATCACAGCCAAGCGGCAGTTTATCGAAACCCTCATCCTGGTATAGCACCAGTCTTCTGGGCTAAAGCTTAACGCAAAACTGTACATTAAGAATGTGCTACGACGTGGACAAGCTGTAATTGCAATTAAAGCAATATTCAATTTTTTAAACTTTCTATGCGATAATGTTTAATTATAAGTAAACGGAAGAAATAAATACGGATTAAGAATGAAAATTGATTTTTAAATATTCCTAATTAAATGTTCTTATTTATAAATATTGATTACTAGGCATATAAATACATAAGTGACTAAAAACAGGCATACATAAGTGAAAAAATACATAAGTGAAAAAAAAATAGGCGTCCCTATTAATTTGGCAACCCACTGTAAATACTATCCACCTCATGGTATGCTGGTTAGTGTATTGGCACATGAGATACCGGTGTGATTCCTAACTTATTGAAAAAAGAAATATTTTTAAGTCTTCAAAATCAATATTTTTCTGTACACTTAGGCGTATAAGACTAATTATCTTCTTTGCGCAATAAATTATCAAAAAATACTGCAATCAATGTTCCAATAAAGTGTTCTCGTGCGGTAGGGATGAGAAGGATATTTTATGTATATGTACGTACATATTTATTGACTAAAATCAAAAAAATTTTTGCAACAAAAATACCTACGCATTAAGCAATCTTTATATGTATATATATAACTCCTCTATACATATGACGTCACTGAACTCCTTCTAAACGGCTAAACCGATTTACGTGCGGTTTTCAGAGAAACATAGATCTTTGCGCTGTGCGTGTTTGTAGATATTAAAATCTTTAATCTAATATGCAAAAGAGATGTAAGGAGCATAAATGTTTTATTTATCTATCTACCAGGATTGCATTCGAGGAGAATGCATTTAAAATGATGATAGGCACATGATGACTGAACTAACTAGACTAGACGAGACATAAAATGACTAGACAATATTAAATTTCTAATGTAACCCTTACGGGTTTTTTAAAATTGTAAATAAATAAATAAAAAAAAAAAATAGAAAGATGTTGGTTTTTTGTGTATAAAAAAGATTTTTTTTGAATGTTTACAAACAGCGTTTTTTTTGTGGATCTCAATCAGAATCTTTGAATTCCTTATAATTTCTACCCATTTATTTCTTTATACTGGATTTATTTTTTTTGTTAATACTAAAATAATATTAAATTCAATACATTTTTAAAAATCGTATTCCTACATAAGTACACCTCTCTGTTGGTTAGAAGACCGGAGTTTGACGTTTGCAAAAAGAATGCCATACACAAAAAAAAAATGTTTTGGAATTCAAACATAAACAAGTACCAAGGTACATACTTGAATTAAATATTTAAATATTAACAATTTTTAGTTTTGGAATTTAATCACAAACAAGTATCTAGATATCTACTTATCAATGAAAAGTCTGTTGCCAACGTTTGGGCAGGACAATGTCTGTCGGGTCCGCTAGTTCACTATAAAAATAAAATAAAAAGAGTCCAATTTAAACTAGAAATACTCAGCCTTATTCAGCACGTCATGTGCTAATTATTTTTTTTCGTTCAATGTTGAATGGGCCAACGGATAAAGAAACTCTGTACCAGAGGCAGACAGATGCAAATCCAAACGTCAAATGTTCAACCAGAGTCTAAATAATCTACTTTCTCTAAGTAATTTCTAATAACTTATAGCATTCATTTCTATTTTTAGTATCTTAATACATTGGTTTTTTCATTACAAGACTTACATTTCTTCAAAATCAATGGACATGATCATAAACTGGGTACAAAAATCGAAATGTCATCTCATCAAATTCTGGATTAGCATCTGTCTGCTTCTAAGGTTCAGAACTATTCATGAGGAAGTTCAGTACTATTTAAATATATATTTATTTTAATTATAAGACTATCAAACTAAGCCAAAAATAATGTAAAAAAAAAATTATATGTATCGTATTGTCGGCGTTATGACTTTTTGGAGTTTTGAAATTACTCCGCCAGTTATACCACAAGCCCTAGTTCTGCTGGTTGGTAAGTTGGCTTTCCGGGAACTGTAAATCTATCATTAGTCGATTCGGAAGAACTAATGACATATTTTAAAGGAGTCAATTTTAAAAAATAGATTTTCGAGATACTTCTCCGTACAATTAAATGCTCTAATTTCTACCCCATGCAAGAAAACATTTTTTTACATCCAATTTTCTGTAGCACTGAACTTCCTCAATACGTACATCACTAATTCAATACAAAAAAGTGTTTCATCATTAATTAATCGTAGTTCCAAATTAGATTTAAATAGAAAGACACCATATTTCTGTTTGAATCCTGTGTAATTTACTGTACCATTTCTTACACCACGTAAAACCAGTATAATTCAGTGATTTAACTTTAATTATTTTATCGCAAAACAATAATATATTAACTTGATATTTCGTTATCGCTGTGTCGCGTGTATGGATATTGCCGATACACCAGGAGTATAACCGTATCTCCTTAATCCATGGTCAAGTACTCGATCAACGTCCTCATTGGAATATTGGAAAATAAAACGTCAATTAACACTTTGTATCCCGGAGCCGTGTAAACACGTGATTATATAACCACGCGTTGTGTCCCGGTCCCGTGTTTTCACGTGGTTTACCAACTGTCTATAAAAATGCATTTTATTGAATGACTTTTATTGGTACTTCTTTACTTTTTGTAAAACGTAGACGTCACTTTCTGTGTTCGTGCACCCATCACCACCTGTATTCCTAGACAACAACAGTTTAACGGTAACTGCAAAAGTCAAATATCTAGGGCACATACTGACTGATAATTGTAAAGACGATCAGGACATAGAGAGACAGAGAAGAGCCATTAATGGCAGGGCCTCTGTGCTAGCGAGACGCTTCTTTCAATGCAGTAACGAAGTGAAGAAAATCATATTTACTTCGTATTTGACGTCCATGTATACAGCGGAACTTTGGAACAACTATATGCAAGGAGCGTGGAATAAATTAAGGATCACGTATAACAACTCATACCGACAATTATTCGGATTGCCTAGGTACTGCAGTGCCTCTGAAATGTTTACAGCTGGACGAATAAACACCTTCGCTACCCTGCTTTGCCAAAGAGCCTGGAGCCTATGGGAACGCCTAAAAAAGTCTAATAACGAAATTCTCCAAGCCACTGCAGAGTGGATCCAATCACCGCTGTTCAAGCGATGGCGCGATATGTTAAGACCACCACAAGTGCTGCAATATAAAATTTTATTTTATGTTTATATTTATGTTTATTGTTATATTTATGTTTATTGTTATATTTATGTTTATTGTTATATTTATGTTTATTGTTATATTTTTGTTTATATTTATATTTATGTTCATGTTTATATGGTAGAATTGGCTCTGCACTTTATAGCCATTTTACTGGAATAAAAATTTAAATAAATAAAACACGTAAACACACGGGACCGGGACACAACGCGTGGTTATTACAATCACGTGTTTACACGGCTCCGGGATACAAAGCACAAAAAAGAAGTGAGACCCCTGTATATGTGCTAACATTGCGATGTGGCTCTCCACAAAGGCCAATGTTGGAAAACTATCATACAAAAATGACTTATTAAATTGTTTCAAATAAATATGGGAAGTTTCAATTGATTTTACCCAGTATTTTCATAATTATGACAGTTTAAGAAACCCTTCACAAAGCATGAAATTTCACAAAAATGGGCCGGGCACAGGGTAAATTCTATGTGTATTTGGCCGGTGCTCAAAGTGTAAACTACCAGCAACATGTATATACGATATATTATTAGATTTTAACTGAACAGTGTTTGAAGTACGCTAAGTTAGGTATACTTATCGGATACAGACTTTAAGAAATAATGGAATTGATTGAAATCGCTAATCTTTACCGCGTAACGAATATCTAATGAATCGGATTTAGGGTTTACCCATCCGCGAAGGTTATTCAAGAATTAGTTTCGTGTTGTATAAAATAAACGAAACATTACATTGAATTGCGGACTCGCGGATAGGTCTGAGGTTCGAACCCTGCTCTATCACAATTCGATTCCTATTTTCTAGCACAGTTATTTACGATTTCTAGAAAATGGCATGAAATTGAAATATTTGGATAAAAAAATTAAATTGAGTTAAATATGACACTGGAAAAGTACATTATATTAATATACAGTGTCATTAATTTTAACAGTGTTTGAGTATGTCCAAATGCTTGCAGACTGGCTGGATTTCCTCCCTAGGGAGTTATTCATATTCAAATTTATTTCAACAGAGAGGGGAATGAATTAACTACCTGGAGTGAATTAACCACTTGGTAAAAGAAGAAGTATAAAAATTGGAAAATTGTTTTCAGGCGTTGCCTAGTAGATGATTTGGTTCAGCCGGATGAATTTCCCCCACGTGATAAAGGTTTCAGCTCTTTTACTTTACAAAAGTCAACAGATGGAAGAGTTGAGGAAATGTGGATGTTCAAACATGGGCAGAATGGTGAATTTTACACAGTGTGTAAAGTGGCCACTTAAACCAGCCAATGACAGGTCATGTAAATTCGTTGACTTCCATATTCCTGTAAATGCCTAGACTTCCATATTTCCTACTCAAAAATGTTTTCTCTCTCTGTTGAAAAAAAATTAAATCATTAATATTAATTCAAATAATGCTTGTAGCGATTTCCAAAATATTTTCCATACCTTTCAAATACAACTTTTTTTCGGACCTCCTTCCGTAACGCCTGACCAGAAATGTAATCAATATTATTTACAATAATATGTTACGACTTTTAAAACTAAAAACGCCTTGTAAACATCACCATCATCATCATAATTCCCTTTCCGCACCCAATGGTGCATAGGGCACTGCATTGGTACACCTATCGCAGCGTATCTTGATCATTATTGTTACATGAAGGTAAGAGGATTAGTGTTACGCTTCAGGTACCAGTCCAGGGACTATGAAATATTTTTAGGGGAAAAACATCCTTTTTTTAAATAAATATTTCACATCAACCATGTCGGGAATCGAACCCGAGACCTCTAGCACTGTAGACAAACGCGCTGACCATTACACCACGAGACCGATACTCGAAAACATAGCGGGCATCAATTAACAACGCGGAGGGTATAAATTATCTGAAATGGATTATTTATTTATTTTATTTGACACTTTATATACATATACAATAAATATACATACAAGGGCGGGCATATTGCCTTAAGGCAATTTCTTCCTACCTACCCAAACCGTTCAGTTTAAGAAAATTATAAATACATGGACATATTGAATCTTACAATTTTATACAAAAATTAAAAGCAAAGATTAAGAAAAATAAATATATTTAAAAAAAATTAACACTACTATGAAGAGAGGAGAGGGGATGGGAAGGAAAGAAGAAGGATAAAGGAGCAATTACAACAGGTACTGAATAGAAATTCAACATTTCACCTGACCTCATTTGCTGATAAAAGAGAGCATAGCAGCCTTTTTTTGTTTCATTGATTCTAGACCACTAAGAAATGCTGATGGTCACCGTAAGGCATTATTTGTAAGAGAGTGGTCCACAATCAAGCTGATAACTTGGCACAGAATTAATATGTATATTTGCCATTCAGTCAACTCAATCAGTTCAATTTTTTTTCTTAAAAAATGTCTATTTTTCACGCCTCCAACTACCTCTAACCCCGTAAAGTTCTAGGTTTTGTGAGTGCGACAACTCAAGTCAACAACTTTCAGTGTTTAGGTCTAGCGCACTTCACCATGTGTGTCTTAGATATAATATTGATCATGGAACCATAAAGCCATAAACCATTATGAGCAACGAATTGTAACAGTTGTGTAAAGGAAGTTAAATAAGTTAAATTAATGGTATCCGTGTTTTGTAAAATACTAAGAACTGTTTCGTGTTTTGTAGGCGTGTGCCGATTTGTTAATTATCCACTTAGAAACACTGCAAAAATATTATTATCTTTTGGCATGAACAGTATTGGTTTAAATTATAAGTTTATTGCGGATAGATCTTAAAATTTAACTAAATAAGTGACAGTTTGACAGTAACTTTTGTAAGTATTTAACTTTTTAGCATTTATTTAATTTAATCAGTGTCATAAAACCAGAATCCCATACGAGTATTTTTATCTCAATGGAATGATTGATACCCTCAGGTAAAATTTTTAAAACGGGAAATCGAATGTAGAAGACTTATGTATGTAGTGTTGTGTTTGGCGTGTTCGTCGCCGTGTTTACGGTTTCGGGTTCAATTTCTAGTTAGGTTGACATTGTTTTGTTTTGTTTTTCTTCAGCTCTTTGTAAATTTCCAAATTTTGTACATTAAAAATTTCCAATATATACATTATTAAGCATATTATTCTACCAAATCCCAAAAGGAACACTCTCACACTACCAGAAGCCAAACTAGAGGATGGGTCTACCACAAACTCTGAATTCGGGCAAAGAAATTTCAGGTTTCTGGGCCCCAAAATATTCAATTTGTTACCCGAACATTGCAAAACCATGACCCGGATTCAATTAAATAAATTTTTAAACATATAGTTACTGGGTTTCATGATAAAAAACGGAATAATTACTCAAAAAACTTGTAATTAATATTGTATAAATGTATAATAAATTAACTAGTAGGTATTATTGTTATTGTTTATTTTGCATAAAAATGTCTGCCTTAAAATAGGTTGTACCTAGTTAGGTAGACTAGACATGATCCAGAGAAATCTAACCTAAGTGTGTATGTAGTAGATAAAGAAATTGTTATTTTTATTATTAAACCATGATGATTATTATTATTATTATTATTATTGAGGGGTTCGAGTAGCGGGGACGGCGTAACTACTATTACTACTACTACTACTACCATCACGCCATTTCCCCGTAGGGGTAGGCAGAGAGAATGGACCACCACACATGTCTATCCTGGCATACATTCCTAGCTTCTTCCACTTTCATACATCTTGTCATACATGCCCTTCGGTTCTGTCTGCTTTTGACATGACCAGACTTAAGATTTTGGTTTATCTGATCATGCCACGTCTTCCTTGGTCGTCCTCGTCTCACGTTACCGTTCATTTTCGCCGTATATACTTGTTTTACCATTCTTTCGTCGTCCATTCATTCTACGCGACTAAACCATCTCAGATACCCTTTCTTAATCTTATCAATTATACTTGACTCAGATTTACACTCTCGGCTGATTTCATCATTCGTAACCCTGTCATACATTGATTTCCCACACATTCGTCTAAGAGATCGCATTTTAACCGCGTTCACTCGGCTTTCATCCTTCCTCTGCCAGTTCCATGTTTCACTTCGGCGTATCCATAGAAATAATTCATTAAACTTCTCTACGGGCAGTTGGCAAGAGTCTCGGGAACTTTATAACAGCTGCGGGTGAATGGTGAACTGTTGGATCCCCTCAATAAAATATTTCACTGTCTCTGGACTGGCGCCTGAAGCGTAAGACTTATCAACTAACCTTTATGTTATAAATGTTCAAAAAACATTGCATTTGGTGTTCCTATACTGTGTCATATGCACCACCGGATGCGGAAAAGGGTAAGATAGGATAAAATAGGTCAGGAGGATGCGCGATCCGTCTGTAGATTGGATGAAACCAATGCTTTCCTAAAAATTTGACTTCTAAACAATCAGTACTTTATATTTTCATATTATAAAATTATCTTCCAGTTAACTAATATTTTTAGAAATTACAAAAAATATTTTTTTAATTAGTTTGTTGTTAATCGCAGTGATTTGAAATGGGTTCGATTTTCATTCATTAATAACTTGCGACAAACTCACACACAAAATTTCGCGCGCGCATTTATGCGACAACTGGAGAAAAAGCATTGCGCTCCATTTAATATGGAACTGTGTGAGTCTGTTGCTTCCTCAGAGTAATAATTTGCGGCTCGCTTACAGACACGCCCATATAGACAAAACCCGTTTTAGGATTATCAATCACGAAGTTAGTTACAGTTTACAGCAAAACAACGGGCCGTGAGTAGGTACTTAGTTCAAGAATTGCAAGCGTAGCGACGAATTGCCCGTTACACGTTTATTGGTAAACCAAAAACCAAAGTTCATGGAGCGAAAGGGCGTCTATAAGCCTCTATCTATCTATGAACTCTATAAGCTGGCAGCAAATTATTACTCTGAGGATGCTTCCTATAGGGCGATCGCCCAGTCCGCGCACGCTCAAATTGAGATAATACGTGTTGGAAGCAATTCTAGCCAACCAATACATGTTTATTTTTCATATGTTGTGAGTATCGGCCTCGTGGTGTAGTGGTCAGCACGTTTGGTTGACATACATACATGGCGGCCTCCGTGGTGTAGTGGTCAAGGCGCTTGACTCACGTGCGGTAGGTTCCGGGTTTGATTCCCGGTGAGAACACAAAAATAAATAAATTTGATTTTTCTCAAGCCTGGGTGTTCTGTGATGTAATTCACTACTGTAATTGGGCCCCCTGGCCTGTTGTGGTGGAAAAAAAACAATAAAACAAAATATTGATTAAAAACGTGTTTTTACGATATAATATTATATAGTTCCGGGACTGGCGCTTGAAGCTTAAGACTTATCATCTTACCTTCATGCAACAAAAAATATCAAGATAAAATACGATTGGTATATCAATCCAGTGCCCTTTGCACCATTGGGTGCGGAAAGACAATAATGATGGCAATGGAGATGATGATGAGTGTTTGAAAACAAATTTATCAACTAAATATCTTTGTTTGTTGTCATTTTTTTTAAAGTTCGAGATTAGCAATTGCTAATTAGCAACAATTGTCATTTTTACTAGATATTTTTATGTTTTTTCATTATGTATTTTTGTATTATTTAATTTGGTACTCACTCTTATTTGGCACATTATTTAATACTCCTATTTCTTACTATAGTATAGAGTGAGCTTCTAGAAACCACATCTCAATTATCATTTCAATTATGATTTTATATATAAATATTATATTTCTATCGATTTCAATGATAACATTGTTTTGTACATTTGATTATGTATGAATCTAAATTTGTATAATTTATATTTTAATATTTATTACTGATTATCTTTTTTACATTATATTCTTTGGAATTTTATCATTTATTACTTATACCTTATTTTTCTGGATTGTTATTATATTGGATCATGATTGCGGACTCTTGTGAGTACTTTTTATAAGTTATCCTAAATTTTGCCTAAAATCACTCTTAAAATTATTTATTTTTCTTTGGTAGAATCAATAATAAGATATGGTATAAAGTCGTGGGGACATTCGACTAAAACTTATATTAAAATGATCTAGGGTCTACAGCATTCTATAGTTAAGCGAATTGTACCTGCAGAGATTTACGAACAAAGAAGTAATAATGATCTCCTATACAAAACGATCAAAACTCTGCCTGTTCGAGGACTACTGTGGCTTTGCATCATTTTGGAACAATTTAATAGTAATACATTCAAGTTTCCTCTTAAACATAACCATAATACACGCTTCACGTCTAATGATGGCTTGGTGGTACCAAAAGTATGTAATAAATATGGAAATAGAACTCTCAAATATTTAGTACCTAGAATTTTTAATTTATTACCAAAAGAACTTAAATTCAACTCACATTGTAACAAGAGCAAAATAAGAGAGTGGCTACTCGATCAAGAGTTTTTATATGAATAGTAGCTTAGGTGTAAATATTTTAATTTTTCATATAATTTCTTGTATTTAAAAAATAAATTTATATATTATTATTTGTACAAACATGTTTATTCTGATCTTTCTGGCTGGTAATTTTTATCTGTTATTCATTGTTTTTATAAATGTAAATAATATTATTAAGTCAGTATTTATATAATCTTCACCAACAAGCTACAAAAAGTGGCTTGGTGGAATTTTAGTTTTAGTAAAAATATAACAAGTGAAATTTTTTTAAATTGTCAAAATGTATAATTATGCTATTAAATAAATAAATAAATAAATGTCATTATAATTTAATCTAATTAATTTTACTATGAATTTTTTATTGTTATTTTTTATGGCTTGACACGGGCACAGCCTAAAAAGCCTTAATACGTTCATTAATATTTAAACAAGTGTAATTTTAAATGAATAAACAGTAGGTACATATTTTACCTGCATATATACCTAGTACTAAGTGACTGCTTTTCTAATCGTAAACTTCACCGCACGCCCCTGGTCAGAGGATTTAATTTTATTAATAAACATGAATTGCTTAAACCTATTTACACAAATATATTTTTAAAGGTTTTTATCTAATGTATAATTATGTAGTTGACTTTTAGAGTAGGTATTCGCAACATTCGTATAGGTTTGACGGTATAAATAATTCTCGACACACCTCGGTGAGTTCCTATCAGTTCGGTTTCGATTTCGAAGGTTGTGATTAAGATGCAATAGGCCGGGGTCGTAACCGTTTTGTGTAGTATTTTATTATTATCTATTAATAAAGTTCTATATTATATGAAATAGAACCAGAATCCTGGACGAGTGTTTTTGACTCGATGGCTGCTGTTCTCAGATAAAAAGGAAATTGAGTGGATATAAGTTCGCCTCGTAGTTGGCGTGTTCACCTAACATGCTTGAGGTCCAGGGTTCGATTCAAGCCGACATGTTTGTAACATTGTAAATACTCTCAGGTAATTCTGAAAAAGGGAATCGTGTCGAGTGTTCAACGCTTTATTTTACATGATTTTTTTTATTTCAGCAAATAGCATTTATTTACATATTACATCAGAGTTGAAGAACATTTTTAAGAAAGTAATATCTAGGTCTAGGCATCTACATGACATATGACCTATCATAAGCTGGTTTAAGTGACCACTTTACACACTGTGTAACATTCAACATTCTGCCCATATTTGAACATCTATATTCCTTAAATTCTTTTGTTTGTTGATGTTTGTGAATCTAAAGAGCTGAAACTTTTATTTATGCGGGAGAGATTAATCTCATTGAATTATTTCACCAGGCAACGTGTGAAAATTTCATTAAGAATTGAAGGAATATAGATGTTAAAATATGGGCAGAATGGTGAATGTTACACAGTGGGTAAATGGGCCACTTAAACCAGTCAATGACTGGTCATAAACCCTGTGGTTGTCTAGACTTCTATATTACCTCTGTTGTAATATGTTAATAAAAACAGCTCCCCAAGGAGTTGAATCCAGTTCTTGTCAACAAAAATTTAGACAAACTCAAAATATTGTTAATTAACATTTAGTAAAATATACAATAGCTTTGATGAGTAGTAAAAGTATACGAGTTCATGCATATTTTTTGGTTTTCGCTGGTGATACGTCTAAACTGCCTAGCTAGAGTTAACTTTCTCGTTTTAAGAAATAAATATATATTTTTTAGAATCTGTTATTTTTATCATAAATATCCAAGAAAGAAAATAAGGTCAATACATAATGTAAAATAACAAATGAAAAATAAAAGAAATAGATAAACCATTATAAATTTGAATAAAACTGTATAGTAATAAATTAGGCAAAGGGTTATTCATATCATATCAAAATTCAGACTGTAAGTAAATACACATGTGTTAAATTATTTACAATTACATGTTGATTTTGAATGATTATCTTATGTCATGTAAATTTTTTTATTCTAGTCAATTTGTGACGTTGAACATTTTTACTAATTATTGTATTTATTTATGCTGAAACTGAAATATTTTTATTACAAAAACGTTACCATGTATGTATGCTTTATATAAACTACAGGTAGGTACTGATGTTCACGATGCCTACACGTAACAATATACTCAAAAGCCATAAAACCTTATAATGCAGGCACAGAATAGACTATCTCCCTCCGTTACTTCTGATGGTACGGATGTCGCGAAGGTTGCAGATATTACTGAATAAACGAATACTTTCAGTGGTTGTATTTCAAATTCAAGGAAAATTCTCTGAAAAGTCTCGGGAATTGTTACATGCCTTTGTGTTTTTAACTATCCCTGAGCAAACCCGAATGCAAACAAAATAAAGGGGAGAAAACACAATAAACCTTTGTGTAAATTATGTAGGTCAAATAAGGGAAGAAAATACATCTATCTACTCTTTTCTTATACGCTCCTAATATTGCGTAGGGCACTGCTTCGTTACACCCACCGCTTATTTATTTGCTACATTAATCGAAAATGGTCAGTCCCGCTTCAGATTCCTGTCTATGTATTTAATATTGCAATTAATATTTCATCTTGTAAACGTTGTAGGCGAGCACGGAAGTAGCCAAACGTAATAACTACAACACGGGGGAAAAACATTTTTTAAAATTAAATTTACAGATTTGAAAGATAATCCCTGTAAAATAAATATCTGACGCCTATAAGATCTGTGCTGACTTTGAGGAATTTACTCTAGTTTATTGAAATAATAATAATAAATATTTTTTCTGAATCCCGAGGTTAAGCCCTACCTGTAGACGCCTAGACTTCCATATTACCTTCTCTAAAATGTTTTTTATCTCTGTTGTAATATGTTAATATTAACAGCTCCCTAGGGGGTTGAATCCAGTTCTTGTCTTCAATAATTTGACAAACTCTAAACATTATTAATATTGGATTAGGTTGGACTAAGGAAGAAACACAAGAAAGCGGCCCATCTCTCGCTCAAACTTGGAGTCTGATGCATACAGGCCTCCTTTGACGACATCAGCACCTTCTGGCTCCAGCTACCTGGTATTTGAACTTCATTAGTTCAGAAAAACCATGAACTCTCTTCTGCAAACATGTTGGATGTACTGAAATATCTTAAATATAATACGATATACGTCGTTGTACTGCACTCGAAGACGTTGTCTTTACAAGTTTATTTATAACAAGTTCTTTAACTTTATTTGTAATTTGTCCATAATTATATACAGATTAGGAGTTATTCTACTTAACGGTGCATAGAACACTGTATTGGTAACAGCAATCGTAGCAAATATTTATTATTACTTGATGAAAAGATGATTTGTCTTACGCTTAGGGATCATGAAATGTTGAAGTGAACAAACTCTTTTTAAATCAATATTTTACGTCGAACTTACCGGAAACCGAACCCGGAGCCTTATGCATATTATTTGCCACGAGATGGACGAAGATAGTCTATTAATATTGATCACAACACTTGATGGTCTATTTCTCCGATGAACAACTCAAAAGTTTTCTAGAGTATTTTTTTTAAGCCTGGTATCTTTATTAGAATATTAAATTAATTATTTATCCTTAGTGATTTTGTTTATAGATTTATAATAAAAATACCAGTCTTGAAGATGACGCGAAAGTTATGAAACCGGTCACATGTTGTTCCAAATTTGTGGATTTAAGAATCACTCGTCTTTTATTTCGATAATTAATTACAATGAACTTTTATCGAAAATTTTCACTAACAAACGTACCTAAATGTTTATTTTGTTGATAATGTACCATGAAATTAGTAAAGCCTCTAATTAATGTGAAAATTAAGTTTTATAGTCTTTGCATGACTTGAAGAAATAATGAAAACGCGTTCCACTGTGGTGGAAAGTGGTCACATACATAATACACATTAATATTTACATAACGGGAAAATGATTAGGTACTTTTCCTACCTACATATCACTATGGTGATGTTGTAATGTTTCGCTTTAGCCTATTTTCTTAAGAATACGAATTTAAATTTTAAAAATGGTAGGTTCTTCTTTATCTATGTAGAAATTATTAAAACCTAGTGTTTTATGTTTTTAATCCAATGTCAAAATATCACTCCACGCAACTTAATTTATATTTTTTCTATCGCCAGAAGCCGAATGCTTTTGAAAAACGTTTGTAATTTATGATAACTAATATTTTACACACAAAAAACGTACGATTGATGAAATTAACATTATTCATGATGTTTTAAAAATATAAATATACGTTTGTTTTTGTAGCATGAGATAATTAATTGTGCATGGTAATAATTAAGATGTTTTGTTTAATATGATAACGATATAAACTTCATTAATAAATATAAAAATAAATGAAAACATGCTTTTTTAGTGAAACTAGTCAATTTCGATGATTTGGTGACAGCTGCTTTACCTACAACTAAAGCAAAAAACTGTCTGAAACAATTAAGCAAATAACGCGTGTTATTAAATTTAAAAATAAGCTTTTAAGAGCATTTACTATAAAAACTTAAACACACTTTTTTTCTCACCAAAAATAAATTGCATATCCAAAGTAATAACACAAGGCACACGTTAGGTTCCGATGCAAAACTTCTGAATAAAATATTTGTATAAACAATTACAACTGACCACAAGAAGACAAAATCTCTACTAACCTCTTTCTTGCGCCCACTGCATCTTTTTCCGTTCCATAAGCGACATGTGCTTATTAAAATTTAACATAATGAACACATTATAATAATTTATTAACACTTTCCACTAACTTGGCATTGCAAGTAGTAAGTAGTAAGACGCACGTTACTGAAACTGCGCTTTCTAAAAACATGCGAATGCCTTTATTTCCGAAGCACGAATGCCGAGCGATTGCTTCTGCATATTTTAATTGTAAAATTAAAGAAATTACGACTCCGTTGGCTGAACACACTGTTATGATAATTAAAAATCATCAAAACGTCTCAGTGGATAATTGGAGCGAAGTTTTCGGTTCAGTCACCCGCGTTACGTGAGTTATCTGATAAGTTTTCTTCCAGGCTTCTGTGGCAATTCACACGTACTACATACTGCATACATACGTCAGGTTCACAGGGTTGATTGCCCCATACTGAAGAGTGAACAGACTTGTATACATAGTTTCCTCGCTACTCGCTACCTACATAAAGTACCGACATTATGGCCGTGGCAAGCCAACAAGGGCGCGAGGCCGCTTTTCTGACGAGAGTTTTCAGCTGAAATTACATACATATATTATATTTCACTGACACCAGCAATTAGTTATATAGTTGATTGTTGATTGTTGACAATGTATTTCTAAAATCGGATATTTAATAATAATGTATATTATGTAACAAAACGGATAGTTCTTTTATTTGCATTTATATGCAATTTGTTGCTTTGTTACCAGTGCCGGCGATACCTATGTAGGTACTCACAATACGCTCTGCAGGCGACCATTTATTTCAGGTTTGGGCAAACTTTTTCTAGTTTTTGAATGAAGAACTTCAGCCCTACGGGAAATTGGATACAATAAATGTTTTCTTGCGCGCGGTAAAAATTGGAGCATTAAGTACGGCAAAGTTTCCTGAAAATGTACGAAAAAAAAAAACATTTAAATAAAAGCGAACTACTTTGAATGACGTCACTGGTCCATATGAATCAACCTGTGATATTACAGTTTTGAAAGATTTTCGGTTTGCTTGCCGTGGATGTACCAATGGGAAGAACTGATCAAGAACAACCGGAAAAGAACCTCTTACGTCACACGCGGAGTTATTTCAGATATACAAAACTTTAAAAAATGTTGCGCTCATAATACGAGTTACAAAAATTGAAAAAAATATTTTTTTGGCTTAGTTTAATAGTCCATTAATAAGTAAAAAAAACACTGAACTTCCTCATTGCAAGCCGGAATATAAAAATAACAATCCGCTAATACAAAAAAATTATCCCCGCGAATAAAAATTGCACGGATCGAAAACGCTCTTGAGGAATGGTTACAATTAAATATGACATTATCTTTTGAACATAATAAATAAAAGACAATGTGTTAAAAACTATTTTCGCGAAAAATCCATTATTATTTACCTAGGTCTTATAAAAAGAAAACTTTGATAAATCACGCACACATGTTCGATATTTTGAATTTATGAACAAGTTTTGGTATGGTAGAAACATATTTACGCGGGCCGGATCAAAACGTCTCACGGACCGGGGGTTGCCCACATGTAATCTAGTCCATAGATTTCTGTGGGACAGTTGGACAGTGGGACAGTTGCCCCCTGATATTTCATGGTCCTGAATGCCGTGAAATATTTATTTAAAATCTAATCCCTATCTACCTCAATCGTAACTTATCAAACGAGTACCTTTATTGTAACAAATGATCGGGTTACGCTGATTAGATTAGACTATTGGTGACGATGATGATTTTTTATTTGATTTATTTATTTTTAGCCCCTAACATGCCATAACACCCAGGTTTGAGAAGAGTAACATTAAATTGTCGTGATCCCACTGGGAAATGAACTAAGAACACCCGTGCGTGCGCAAGCCTGGTACACCTACAATTTTTAATTCAATTAATAAAAGATTTAGGAGAAACAGATTAAATAATAATTGGTATAAATCTATGATTTGTTCCACAAATTTCAGAACATTGTTAAAAAAATAATCCGGGTTGGTTAATTAAAATTTAACTTGATTTAATAGTCCAGGGGTGATATTCCAAACGATTTCGTGACCGTAGAAAACACTTTTATCTCACGTATTTTGTATGTTAATACACGTGATAAAAAAGCTTTTTACCGCCGCGAGAGTGGTTTAGTATTCTGTGGCCCCCGCAGGACTGCGGGGGCCGCACATATGCAAACATATTATTTACATAAAAAATATTCATATTGTTTAAATCGTTTAAATCATTAAAAAAAGTAAATTTCCAAGGGTGATTTGCGTATTTTTGCTGAATAGGAAATAGTGGGTCGAATTAGGTAGATAAAATAATTTCAAAAATACTACTTGAAGTTAAATAAAATCTTCATCTGCTTGTAAACTACAGTGATTAAACATTTGTTTGATCTATCTACACCTACACATAGCGTTAGTTTTTAAAAAATCCGCATTAGAAATTAACTGGCTTCCGTCCTGTTCGTTACTATGAAATAAATTTGTCAATAATTAAAAAAAAAACACTATATTAAGGTTTTCTGTATTCATCAAAAGTATAAAAATGAAACTATTTTAAATGTTATACTTGTGTTTATTGATTATGAGTAAAATAATACATTAAGGTGCCTAAATAATAATATTTTTTCAAATTCGCAAACCATCTGATAGAGTAACAAATTACAACAGGGATGGAGAATACCATAAATTAGGGAATATGGAAGTCAAGGCATTTACAGGGCTTATGACCTGTCATTGGCTGGTTAAAGTGGCCAGTTTACACACTGTGTAACATTCACCATTTTGCCTATGTTTGAACATGCATATTTCTTAAATTCTTCCATTTGTTGATTTTAGTCAAGTTAAAGAGCTGAAACCTTTATTGTTGTAAAGAGATTCATCTGACTGAATTATTTCACATACTAGGCAACGCCTGAAAACAATTTTTCATCTGATAGAGAATATACATAACGTTAACAATAATAATATATGTTGCAAATAAAACATTAAAATTAGACAAGTTAGAAATCTTAGAAATTAAAAAAGCGAAAACCATTAAAATAATAATAAAATAAACAATATTTTCTATAGTCTACTTGTATCTGCTTTGCTGAGAATGGGTGCAAATGATCGTAGTTCAACCCCCTTTACCCCATACATAAACACAAAATACTACAAATTAATACTTGATTTGTTACCTCCTAATAAATTAGATTTATGTACGCAGTTGAAATTATGAAATAGGATTATATTTATTTCTAAATTATACCTTGATCATGTAGCTCCAAAACCAGTCGGTAATTAAATTAATTAAAAGTAGTTAGAAACAAAGCTTTTTAATTATACTATCCTATTTATTTATCCACTTAAATTGCATTTTATGTCATAATTATTATAAAAGCCCTTTCGATGTTATCCATGTAAAATCAACATATATATTGTGAACATGATATATGTGAATATTTTGTGAACATATATTGTACGTTTTTTGGATTATTTTTTAACTTTAAAAAAAATCTTTCTTATCTTAAACTTAGATTTGTATTTTTTTTTGTTTAATGTAATTATGATCAAATATATACCTACCTGTCCTCTTTTTAAAAAAATAACTTTAAAAAAAAACATTTTTCGTACTTTTTAATATTTATATTCCTTTTAATGATTTACATACATATAAACATATAAACTTTTAACTACACGTATAAACTTTTTATGCTTTTTTTCCCTCGTTTATCTGCTGTATATTATTTAAAATGTTTATTTCTACACAGTATGTATTTTTGGAAAGTAAAAAGTACCACGTGCCGTCTATATTGATAAATAAATAAATATTACTCGTAGGTATATATTACATTAAGTTGTGTCCGTTTTTTTCAAAATTTCAAAATGAGCACCAAATGAAACAAAATGGTAAAATTTATTCGTCCTCATCATCATAATTCCATGTCCGCTCCCTAGTTGGAGCATATGGTGTCCACAAAGAGCCTCCATGCATTTCTATCGGCTCCTGTGCGTCCTTCCACGTCAGGTTCGGGTCCCGTAGTTCTGACTTAAACTGCCGACGAACAATGAATGATCGTTCATTTTGGAGAGTAGGTTAAAAAACCTACTCTCCAAAATTAATCTTAATGACCCCTTTCGCGTGACAAGAAATAAGTATTTATTCCATCTGCCAGTCTGTAACACTAACTATGCCCAACACTCTTTCCTCTATCGTTCTTGCTCTAACTATAGTGCTTTTTTTTCATCTATTGATATATTTAACACGCCCCTTAATTTATTTCAAAATAAATTAAGACTGATTCTTTCTGGCTGCGATACGATCCCACTTGCTATTTAATGATGCTCACACTTAAACACACTTGAACACTTACTCCCACATACACACAAACACACCTATACAATTACTCTCATACAAATACACATAAACACACCCTTTTGTTGTACCACAATTTAATATGTATGATTTTTATTTAGAAACTTCGCTGGTCTGTCCTTAAACCGTATCTTTTTTATGTTATTATATCATTGTCGACTGTTTGTTTGTGTAAAATAAATAAATAAATAAAACTGTGTCCGGGGGAATAAAAAATACAGTTCTGAGTGTAGAAAAAAAACAGGAACCCTAGATGAGCGTTTTCGACTCGATGGCTACTCTCAGGCAAAAATCCTGAAATAGGAAATCAAGTGGAGATAAGTCCGCCTCGTTGTATAGAGCGCTCACCTACCATTTTTGAGATTCTGGGTTCAATTCCTAGCAGGGTAGACGTAAAATGTTGGCTTTAAAGGTGACTCTATACTGCATAATTTTAATATATTTGTACTGGCACTTGAAGCCTAAAACTTATTACATTTTTTTATTATTTTTATATTATTTTATTATTTTTTTAAATATATATTAAAAAGTAATGCCTAGTAGGAGAAGACCCGTGCTAAGGCAGACTAACATATATGTTTATTTATATATCTCCATATACATACACACACACGTGTGCACTCTTATAAACATTCATACACATACACACAAATACATGCAAATATACATACACATATGTATACATACACATACACATACCCACATAAATATTCATACATATATGCACTCACATATACATAAACACCCTTACATACACATACATAGATACATATTTATATTTATAAATTTTATCCTTCTTGTCATTGTATTGTTTGGTGTTTAAATTGTCGTGGATGGTATTAATATTAATATAACTTACCTTGCAATGTAGTTTAATAAGCTTTCAGTCTCTTTTCTTCCTAACTTAATAAGCCACATTTTTTTGCATAGTAGTTACATTGTGTTGGGTGAAAAAAATATCTTTAACCTTATTATAAATTCTAGAAGCCATAAACCTAAAAGATCTCTGTCTGAAAGAAGTTCTCGTCCGCGGTACAATGTGTTTCTGTGACGTCACAATACGAGTTGATATATTGTGTGCTGTTAAGACGTGGTCAATTTTATTATTGTGATGATTAATTATTATTGTTTTATTGTAGTTAACTGTGGTTTATTATAAATACTTATTGTACTGTGGTAAGAGAGCGACTGTTTACTAGGAGAGACAAATCTAGAATGACTTGCCAAGATGTGTGGGTATGCAGACGACTGTAGATATATTGTTGTCACCAACAATATACCTACATTCCTTACACATACAATTGTCTAACGTCCAAAACATTAAACTCCTTGAAGAGTTGCTCTGAAGGGTAGCGATATGGTTTTTTTTATTTATTACTCTAAGAACAGACCTTTGACACTTGATAAGAGGGTCGAGACAAGACAATGATGCACCTCCCCATCCTAAAATACCGTACGACAATAAACTTTGTACAAGATCAAAGTACACAATTTTTATCAATGAGATGGATTCAATGTTTCGTAGAATTTTGAATATATATATTATTTTTCTTAATTTATTTATTGTTTCCATTATATGATTATCCCATCTCAAAGAATCACCTAAGGTTAAACCAAGGTATTTAAAAGTTTTAACTGTCTCCAAAATAGTACAGTCGCATGTTGATGAATCAAGAGTGACATCACTGTGAATGTTTAGACACTGGTGGATTTTTATTTTCCCTAATGGCTGCTGGTTTATATTCTTTCGGATTTTGAAGTTTATGGTTTCGGTTTTTTTCTCGTTAAGAGTCAACAAGTTATAATCTAACCAGTTTTTTACTAGTCTTAATCCTTTTTCACATCGACTATTTTCATTTTTCCACGTTTTGTCAGAAAATATAATGGCCGTATCGTCTGCAAATGACACTGCCTCACCACCATCGATGTTGGTCATTCAGATATATCAAAAAGAGAATCGGACCCAGTATGCTCCCTTGTTGAACTCCAAAGTTGATACATTTTCCCGAGCTTAGTATATAATTTAATTTGGTAATTTGAGTTCTACCTGATAATTTTGAAACCATTTTAGGGCAACTCCGCGTATACCAACTGAAAACATCTTTCGATTGGATCTATGCGATTGGATTGCCAACGCAGTGCACAAGGTGCGAATAGGCGAATAGCATAATCAGAAAGATGATTATGATACATACATACAATTTAAATTGTCCTTTACAGTTTTTGAAATTTCCATCAAGATTATGTTTGTGTACGTTCAACTACAATAAACTTTAATTCAACTACAATTAAATCTCCATATAAATAATCAGAATAAATACATTCATTAAAATTTTAAACATATTTATTATTCAATTTATGTTTGGAAATATGCGCCTTGTACCATTATTTCTAGGTCACAATCTTATATTTTATTAACATGTTTTACGTAAACAGTTTGTGCTTGTTCACGTTTAATATTGAATAAGAACATTGACCGCTGTTTTCCATATTTTAATTTTATTTATTTAATTTATTTTACATACATATCCGTAAGGGCAGACATATTGCTTTAAGGTAATTTTTTCCTACCTACCCAAACCGTTCAGTGTGATAAAATCAGTGGTATATGAATATATTGTGGGCGTATTATAGCATTTTCATTAAAAACAAAAAAGAGGAAAAGAAAGAGGGAGGAGAAAGAAAAAACTCAAATATTTAGGAAGTGAAATTTCAATCGTGATTTAAATGTGAATAAAGAAGTCTCTGGTATTAATGGGTAGATTATTTCACATTTAATACTATCTTAACATTTTCGTACCAAAGAACTTGTCAAGAAAGGTAACATTATAGATAAATAAAATAGATAAAATTCAGGCAATAAAAGGTATCAATAATTTCAGGAAACCAAATACTGAACACTCTTCAATGGGTCGTAAGATTTGTTGACGAACGACAACAGGCCGTCTTATCCTAGCGAGTTTTCTATGATTTCCTCGTCATTAGAGCAAACGCGGAAAAGTTCATAAGCAGGCTGCATCCCAAATATCTAACCCGATCCTTACAAATTATAAGCATACATTCATAAGAGAAACGTAGGACGGAGATGGAGCTTATATGCATTTTGAAAATACTTCATGTTATTCGTGATGTCCCATCTATGTTGTAATTAATTTATTCCCATGTTCCCAACCATGTCATCAGAAGTCAAAATATGCTATATATTTTTTCTAAGACAATTTTTGTTTTTATACCCCAATGTCCAAAATGTGTAGATTAGTCAATTTATCGCACAACTTGGAATTTTTTGGGTTAGATCTTCCTGCTTTTCGTAAATATCTTCGCCACTAACACAGTGTGGGATGAAGAAAGATTGCCATGGCTTATATGTTGATCGTGTTCTTGAATATATTGTATACCATTATTTGGTTGCCCTTCTTTGTCTTTCCACATGATTTTATGGTATTTATGTTTAGTTTCTTGTACGCTGTTTCTTCATACAAGTGTTGTAATTAGCTTAGGCCTTATATTTAATAAATAACAACCCTTTAAAGTATTTCTTTAATTTAAATTTAAAAGTAAATTTTTTCAACTAAACAAATTAATAACGATCTTTTTGAAGTAAATATAAACCTTATACATTATAAGCAATGTAAAAAATGATACTCTTATATACAAAAAATATATATATATGTAACAGTATAAACAGTAATTTTGCAATAATTATGTGATGGATTTATTCAATTAAATATCGTCATTTTTTTCATCATTCTTTTTCCGTACCTAATGGTGTATAGGGCACTGCATTGGTACACCAACCGCAGCGTATCTTGGTCGATTTTTAACATTTGGTAAGATGATTAGTCTTACGCTTAATCGGTTGTTTTTCTGTGAATACATACATATTGAAATGCATGATATAAGAAACCAATAAAAAATAAAGCAATGTTTGCTACAACCGTCTCGGGTAACAGGAATTAATATTTATTTTGTTTTCAGAAAATTGCTATGCTTTGGCAACCCCGTCTTGGCTAATGAGGTCATAAATATTTTGTGCAAATTATTGTAATAGTAGTTATACATACAGACCATAATGAGGAAGGTAAGTGCTATGGGAATTTTTTTTCTTGCACGTGGTAAAAATTAGAGCATTTAATTCTAGAGTGAAGTTTCTCGAAAATGCATGAAAAAATTAATAAAAATGAACTACTTCGAAACGTCACAGGTTCGTGCATAAAAAAAAATTAGATCTTAATTTTTCAATAAGACAAAGTTCCATCTTATAAACATGTAATGTTAAAAATGAAGAAATATGACTCCTGCGTTTAGGCAACTCGCATAACGAACAATTTATTCGTTTCTTACGATAATAATAATTATTATTATACACAATATATAGGGCCATTTTCATAATCTACCTTCAGGGCGTTTTGCAAAGGAGATTCTATGCAATATTGAATTTGATATAACTTAAAATTTATGCAAAACAATATATTTTTTTCATCTTAAGCTTTTTTATTCAAATGATTTAAAAGAACAGGTGGTTTAGTTATTCATAAGTTACTGTAATTACAAAACAATGTATGTTTTTTAACATAATGAATAAATAAAGTATAATATTATTTATTATTATGTCCGTGTCTAATAAAGAATTCAATTATTTAGCAAACTCACAGTGAAAGTGGCAATGAAATTAAAATCGCGGTTCATGAGAATTGATTTTTTTTAAAGGTTTACTCGTTTACTGGCAAAAAAATCATTTTTTTATTATGAGCAAAACCGATAATGGTATGTAGAAAGAGTGCGTTCATTGTCCCTAGAATGCAATAGAAAATAATAATTGTTATTTGTATTGTACTTGTTTTTTCATATTTTTATGAAGTTTTTGTATTTTTTAAATATTTTATTTTTAAATAAAAAATAACAGAGACGTTGAGGGGATTTGAAAGGTGGGGACAACATTTCGACCTTATTTAAAAGACTTTATGCGCAGCTGATAGAGAGTTTTCCAGAACTCAACAGCTGCGGGGGGGTGGTGGGCTTCTGGATCCCCTCGATGTCCCTGGACTGCCACCTGAAGCATGAGACATGAGCCTGATCACTGATCGGTAGGTACAATTATAAATTCCTTTTTTTCAATTTATTATTTTTCCATTTAATGAAATATGTGTGTTCCGTGCTTTGATACCTGTAGCTGAATCACAAATAACTATCGACGTGCTAATAAGCGACGTGACAACAATTTCTCACCATGATTGTTTATCGTATTCAATGCAACATCCGTGAACACCTAATATTAAATGTCAAAATATTTACGTTTCGCGGTGTATAATCCTGCTGCGCAGTCACATATTTGAATTTCACCAGTGTAAATATGGAAAATATTCCAAAACATCTATTTTTATTTATTTATTCATTATTTATCATGCTATTTATTGCATTTAGCCGGCAGTTAACAAGCCAAATGTCAAGAAAAGCAGTCGCCATGGTAATTGTAATTAAATTTAACTTTTTTGTATTGGATACTCCTTATTATTTTGAAAATGCAATATATACGCTGATATTTCGCCAGTGAACTGTATTTATTTACGAGGAAAACAAAAAAAACAAAAACAAACCGACACGAGCGTGGACTTAGAGATTACACACGCGTCGACTTATGACTGCGATAACTTAAGCATGTTCATTATTGTTCATTGTGATCGTTCAAATGCTTAGCATGTTTTTAAGCACGTCGATAGTTATTTGTGATTGAGCTACTGGGGTGGTATTCTGAAACGCAAAAGCGCGCATAAAAAACGCATTTTTAACGCATATTTACGTACTGAATACATGCTAATATACGACCTCTTCGCGCGCAATTCCGTTCAGAGTACCAGCCCAGGCTCATTTTTAACTGGTGTTAAATACTTTTTTTCACTAATTTGTATTTTTTCAATCATTTGCAAAAACGTTGTCGTGAATATTTGGGGGTGCAGTGATTGAGTTAGTGTATTGAGTACAGTTATGCATTTAAAGTAATAAAAATAGTTTTTCATTTGTATATTAATTTATTTCGAAAGTCATAGATTTCCATTCATTACTCCATGTCAATTAGGGTATCTTTACTACCCTAAAGGCACATTGAAAAAATCATGTTACCTATGCTTAGTAAAAATATAAAATACTGGATTCAAATAAAACTTTCCAGAAGTTGGCTGGTAAGTCCCATTAGATTTTTAACTTTTAATTTACTGGGATTTTTCCAATATAATGTTCGAACATAATTTTATAAATCTTTTTAAATCTGAAATTGGAGTCCTATAGAACATTAAAAAATAACAACATGGATTCCAAAAATTACTACTTGAGGAGGTTCGTGGAAGGTGAAATTTAGTTTTACCCTTAATATTTCTTACTATATGTAAATGTTTATTACTATGCTTTGTTTTAATTTCGTTGCATTATATATTTAAGTCGCAAATATTATTTCAGTTTTATGTACATATTATTACTTATTACTTTATTATTACTATATCTTTATGTAAATATTGTTCTGTCCCAAAATGAGTTTGTTGTAACTTCTGAGAGTACAAAAAAAGTATGATTTAATGATGAAACAATAATAAATATCACTGTGTGATTTTTTTTGAAAAATGCTCAGTCAGTTTTTTTATAAATTTGAGTTAAATATGCCAATTTGGAAGTTCTAACTGTGCGCTTTGTTATGTCATCCAAAAAACTTAGCTTAATAAACATTATCAGCCATCGACAAAGTGGTCAAAAAGTTTTGAATCAGGCGAGAGAAACATGATTAGTCAATAAGAAAAGTGAAAGAAAAAAAGAAAAATATAATCTATTATTGACAAAGCATGTTTCTGCCGTCCAGTCTTCATATTATAATATTTTACTGAGTAACATCTCGCTACGTGAGTAACACCATGCTACGAACTGTCCGCGTCCGGGTCTTACTAATCGTGGGTATTCTGCGAAAGGGCACTAAGTCAAAATTTTGCTGTTTTGACTTAATGATGAGGTTATACTGTTGAAAAAATACTCTACAATCTGCAAAAACGCACAAAGTCCTATCTTCACTATCTAAGATATTTTCTGTCAATATAACATAAATCCGTTCAGGGAAAAAGCACCAAGGGACAAGGGACGCCGTACTGGTGGGCCATCAATAACAATATTTCGGATGTATTCAGCGGAGTTTATGGAGCAGTACTGACTTGAGAAAAGGTGAGATTGTTGGTCGGCGACATGATATCCTGGAGATGTCTAGTAAGTGATGTCTACATGTTTCACTCAGGGGCAAACGCGGCAATCATTATTTTCTTTCTTTTCTCTTTTTACTAATTGATTATTATTTTACCTAATGTAATAGGTACTGTACATTAGATTAAATGATTACATAACTTTTTTAATTAAAGAAAAAAAACATTCTACTCAAAGTGACTATAGTAGGTACAATGTGACTTCAATTTGAATTTATTACTGTGGTATTATGTATCAGCGAAAATGCACTAAGTCATGTCAATCCACCATTATTTTGAAAAAAATGTTGTGAAAGTTCAGTTATTATTTATTAAACTATTTGATACAATGTAGTAAATAGATCATCTTACCATTTTTTCAAGTTGGCTTAGTAATGTTTAGTATTTAAAAAAAAGTTATTTCTTTACAAAGTTTGAACTTCAATTATCTCAGAAATAGTAATTTTGACTAAGTGCTTTTTCGCAGAATACCCACGTAATCACCTTCATGCGACGGATGATCGAGATGCGCTGCATTGCGATGTACCAATGCAGTGTCCTTGCACCATCAAGTGCGACAAAGGTGGTAATGATGATATAAATAATATTGTCGAGGTCTGAATCTAAATAAATCTTTATACCTATGTTGCACCCCGGGAATAACGGTGGCACAACTCAAACTTATTTCTACAAGAGAGCAGTTATACACACGCTCGCGCTATTAGTAAATATTAACATTTATTACCAAAACAAAAAACTATTATTTCTTAATATTTTAGTAAAAAATATATAATTGACATTGACATTTTTTATGTGAAGGCCGCATTTTCAAAGAATTATGCTGTTAATTAACGCACAATTGTACGGATGGAAATTATATTGAGGAACATTTCTGCATACATAAATTAAATCAAAAACGTTAATTATGGACTTATCCCATTACTATCACTCAAGTGCCAAGTGAATTAAATGTAGGTATAATCATTACATTGTGCTATAAAACATATAATATATTTATAAATAATCTAATGACACGCATGACAAGATAAAAGGATGTTATGCCAAGATGAACTTATCGTGTATAGCGTTTCCTTGTGATTTTATATACCTTTGAAATGGCGTGACGGTATTAAAAGTATCTTTTGACATGTTGATATTACATTTACTAATCTTAGGCTGATTTTGAATTATAAATTACGGCACAGATCACCCAGACTTAAAACAAAACATATTGTCGGTGATAGTGCAATACCGCGTAACCTGTTTTTTTTAACGTAAATATTTTACTGCTATAAATTCGTTATAGGGACTAAGTCGCTAGTTTTAAATTACTGCTATTTTTACAAAAAAAAAGAAAGCTTTTCTGATACTCAAGCAGTATTTTTGGTTGATTTAATTAGTAAGTAATATATATTTAACAGAACACTTTTTAGGTTCACCTGCCAAAAATGCAATTGATAGTTACGTGGTATTGCAGTTTCACCGACGATATGTGAACTCACCGGGAATCAAACCCAGAACTCCGGTGATAAGATAAGTATCTTGGCCAATGAATTACGGAGGCCGCCGAATAATAAAATTGTAATTTGCCACTATAGGCTACAGATTTAGATCATTGCATCAATCATTAAACCAAGTGAATAAATCAATAGTTGAGTCTTTGTTTCAGTATCCATAGTAATGCTGAGTTTCACGTTATGTCGCTGGCATACTTATACTTTTCCAGAAAAATCAATACTTTTCAGGATGTGTTCAAGGGTCATTTACCCGGCCGCAATGATAATGAAAACTGACCATCAGCTACTGGTTGATGTGCACGTGCATATATATAAGTACTACCCCTTAGTAGCGCGCGCATTATTACTCAGAGTACTGTTGAAATTTATGTAATATGTTGGTGCTTCACACCCACGAAATGATTTTTAGTAAATAGCTACCAAATAAATATATTTTATTTCTAATAACTCAAGTACCGTACCTAATAAGAATGTTCAGTTTCTTAAGTCGTAATTTGTTTTTCTGCGTCTTTAAGATACATACATATATAATCAATATAATAATGATGTTTTGTTCAAATTTGGTTCCAGAATATTTTTTTATTATTTTGCCATTTCAATTCCATAGACAAGAATAATAATAATCGAATACACCCACAAATAATAACAAGTGTCATAAACGTTCATTCGTTCAATCGAAGAAATAGTTGATAATCGATTGATCGACCGATTACCAACTACCGTGGTATAATAGGTCATTATTATGGATTACCTACAGTATAGCGTTATTTGTGTACATAAAATAATACCTTACGGGTGCTTTTCAAAGTGATTTTATGTTGTTTTTAATGTTAATTTTTTATGGACTCGGATCTTTCCAATTTTTTTATTTATTTAAGTCTTTACTGATAGTGGATACTTTTTCTTGACCGATTATCTAGCCTTCTACAAAGTAAATTCATATTACCGATGAGTAAGTTTTAAAGATTTTTCTATAACCGCAAATAACACGATAAATTGAGTTATTAAATTTCTATAACAGCAAAAGCAGCCCATCACTATTAAGAATTTCTTCATCTATGTATTTCGGCATATCTTTTCTCTATGTATTTCAGTTTTATTTTATAGACGCGCAGGCTGTTAAGGCGTTTAAGATATATTTATAATTTATACATTAAGTTTGCGTTAGTCGATATCAGATATTTTTATCATGGAAGATCCTGATCTTGAACAAATAAGAAAGCAACGTCTCGCCCAACTTCAATCTCAATATGGGGTAAGAATTATAATAAACATTCCGGTACAATCTTGAATCTGTCAAAAATGACAAAACACGCTTTATATTGTTTGCATCAGTTAGTAAAAATACGTTTTTCACAAGTAATATCAATTATTTCAAAAACTTTTTCTCTTTTAAAAAAATTCAATATACTTAAATTACCTAATTCTAGTTATATTTATGATTTCTGATACTGTAATTTAGAGGTTATTTATTATTAAGACCTTAGACCTAGATGTCTTTTTAGTTATAGTATAATTATGGATACCAGTTATGAACAAGATTCACGTTGTAAATAATTTAATAACACATATAATATTATGTACTATTTATGAATATAATGCTTTCTTAGGGCCCTGGAGAAGGGGGTCAGAACCCCAAGGCTCAAGAAGATCGTGCTAAAGCAATGGAGGAGGCTAAGCACTCTATACTATCACAAGTCCTAAGTCAAGATGCCAGAGCAAGATGTAAGAATTTAATTGTAATAATAATGAAATGAGTAGCGCCACTTGAAACTGTATTTAAAAATGTTCTCTTTGACATAGAATTTTTATCTATATTTTATCTTCATTCACGGTTCCAATTACGAATGCCAATTTGAAATAATTCATAAATATTTGCTTAATTATTTGTTTCAAATATCACAATTTTGTTAGTACGTTTGTTAAAAATAGTATCAAAACTACAACTCAAATTTTAAAATATCTTAGCATGGTAATTATTAAATAATTCGCTCTACAAAACAGCTATAGGTACACTAGGCTCCGGCCTAGGTACCCATGACAAAAAAAAAACTTGGGCAAAAAAATTACCAAATTTCATGAAACTCATTTTATGTCTAGTTTTTTTTTTAAAGCTCGTTGTTGACATATAGCAAATCTGGCCGCCAGGGGCCCCGGCTTTTAAGAACTGCCATAACAAAAAAGCAAAAATGCAGTATTTGGTATTAGATACTTATTTATATTGATGAAGAATGGAGAATTAGCCAAAAAAACTGAAAAATTTTCCGTTTTTATTTTATATTTTGTGAAAAAAAATTTGCCCAGATTTCTCAGTAAATTAGTTTGCTCATCCATTTTATGTCAAAATACCTATGTAAATATGTATAAGAAATTTTAGTTTTTTTGCTCAGTCACCAAAAGGGCCTCTGACTCCTCAGGGCCCTGGATCTCTTTCCCTGCTTTCAAGGCCACGTGGTATATTTTTAACATCAGTACACATGCATATTTTTAATGTGTAATTTTTTTCTTCTATATTAAGTTATCTAAACTAACAATATTTTTTTTTCACAGTAAACACAATAAAGTTGGGGAAGCCTGAAAAGGGTCAGATGGTAGAATCAATGTTAGTTCGGATGGCTCAAAGTGGACAAGTTCGGGGACAAATCAGCGAACAAGAGTTTATAGGAATATTAGAATCTGTCAACCAACAGATGCCGAAAAGCACGTCTACTGTTAAATTTGATAGGAGAAGAGCTGCTCTTGATTCTGATGAAGACTCTTCCTAACATTTAACATGCGATAATACTTCAAATAAATTACCTTATATTAATTCACGAACTGATTTTTTTTGTTGCTTAGTTATTACATTACTAATCATAAAGCTTGCATATAATTTGTTTTTTTATTTTGAATTCCTTAATATCATCAATTTATATTAGATTTAAGCTATTGATATTAAATAAACTAATTATATTTTTAACGCTTTTATTGTTGTTTTCTTTTTCCCTTGATCATAAATAAAAATAGAGATGTTATTATTAATTGGATTATTTAAATATATTTGCTACTGTTTATTTACATGCAATTCTCTATTGATTTTCAATGGTATTTTTCAATTACTTCGGTCTATTTTTGTCACACGTACATAATACCACTCCAAAGTGTGAGATCTACAAGAATCAGTTATTACCTAAATTTTTTGAATGACAGATGACCTTAGATACTACGCTACTTGTATATTGATGGCCAAGCCCAAAAATGTCTTAAGTACGAGATTACTAATTTAGATGTTCTGTTCGATGTGCAGCCAGTGTTGCAAACACATTTGTTTTAAAACATGCATATCGTACACTATGATAACAGTAAGCGAAATATCACTTGAAAACATCTGCGCACCACTAAGTATTGTCTTGGGTGATAGGTAAAATGTACTAAACTCATACCTAATATCGCACGTGACACGTGTGCGCTAGGCCATCAATGTAATATATTATGTTGTCGTGAATCCAATTAATTTTTTGAATCTGAAAATCTCTTAAATTTGTACTCCCTCGTAGTTTTATTATGTGAATGTTACAAAATATATTTTTTTAAAACTAACAAATAAAATTAATTGTAAAAGTAAATAATTAAAGAGAACAAGCTAAAATGTTTTTTTAGGATTGGAGGGCAATATTTTTTAAAGTAAAATAAAAAGCCATATTATTAACATTTTTTTAATCATACACAATATACTTAATACAAAATGACTAGCTTTACGTGATGTATTTTACCCACTCCAAATAAATATGTATTCTCACTACAAACCCAAAACTGCATAAGGCATTGTGATATTTCAATAGTGATAAAAATATCTTGAAAGATTTTTCCAATTTGATATTTCCAATCCATGTAGAATGAGTATCTTTAAAAAGCAATAGTAGCATAATCAACTTTTCTCTTTTATTAAAATTGTGAAATAACATGATGGATTCATAGTGAGGATATATTTTTTTAAAACCACATATTATTAGTGTATATTATAGTATAATAAAACATATAAAGTCAATACAAAGTTTAAAAAAATAACACAACATAGTTGCATAGCAATAATGATTGATATTTAAAATTTGGTTTTGGCACTTCTATATTTTTTGGCCCATATTTAGGCGGAATGAAGGATACAATTGTGTGAGTGTTTTCCACTCAATAGCTACTCTCAGGTGAAAAAAATCCTGAAAAGGTAAATGCGTGGAGACCACCTCATGGTGTTCTGGTTAGTGCATTTGATTGGCATTACTGAGGTCCTAGGTGTGATTCTCGAAGAAGGTCAATGTGAAATATTAATTTAAGAGATGGAATTTATCTGTAATATTTCATAGTCACTCTCGACTGGTGCCCGAAGCATAAGACTGATCATCTTACCTTTATGTATATTACAAATGGTCGCCAATACACAGCGATTGAAGTACCAATGCAGTGTTCCTTGCGTGCCAGAGATGTAGATAAGAGAATGATGATGTTTTCTCTAAAGCAATTGCATAGATAAAAGCATGAAATTCAAGAATTAAATATGGTTTAGTTTTACAGAAAAAAAACTAATTATGAACACTTGAATAAACTATTGTTAATTTAGTTCTTATTTTGATATTTAATGTACTTTTAAAAAAACAGTATCTCAGAACCTAGAAATTTTCATGCAATAAATCTTTACATGAATCATGAAGACAGTTTTTAACATTTCTTTTAAGCAAACAATGCCGTGGTTTAATATAAAAACTAAAGCTAAATAATGTGCAAATTGAAATTACACATCTGTAATTCTAAGTAAACCTCGTATGCATTTACCAACATAAATATATTTTAAATATCAGTTTAATATAAAATTAAAGAAATTACAATGCATTTATAAATAATATTGTTCTAAATAAATCAAGAAAATATTAAACAATTAATTGAATATACTCTTATATGGCACAAGAATCTATGAAAGTACTAAGTTAATAACAATAACTTATATGTAATCATACTTATATATTTTAAGTACAAATCAAGTAAATACATTATTATTTGCTAGTAATAGCAAAGAAAAGGCTAAATATTATAAATGTAGAAAATACCTGGACTAGAACAATACAATATTATAAATATAATTCTATACAAACTCATTATTTTCATGGTTTATGTATTCCTATGGAATACGATTTCACAAAAACTTAACCTAATAATCTTGAAGGAATGACAAATATGTATTTAAAATGCATCTGGGGGTAAATTTTTGGAATGAATCATCAAATAAGATGCTTCTCGGTGATAATTTACATCTAACTATAGTGATTAAAAACACCTATAAAATAGTATTTTACTTAATGCGGAGACTGAGTAAGCATTGTAAATTATTGATCATGTTGAGCTCATATTGAATAGATTCTGTCACTGTCCAGTTTCTTCTCACGAAAAGATCCAACAAGTAACATCACAAAGCCCACTTTAATCGGTAATCTAAAAAAATAACATGTTTTGTTATCAGGTGTATGATATTATAGATACATAAGTATAAATTGTAAATTGTTGCACAAAAAGTAATAAATTTAGGTTAGCGTATTAATTAAAAGGTTTGTTAGCGAAAATTCTGAGGCTTGGATCTTAAAAGACCAATGTCGGATTTCATATTTGCCTTGTCAACATTTTGTAGAGAGAAGACACAGAATTATTGGTACAAGCTCATTGTAATTTATTATTGAGTATTTATTTAGCATACAGCAGGATTTTTTTAGAAATGAGATAAAAAATCTAAGCAAAAATTTGGAGGTCCAGATCCAAGCCAGTCAAATATTCAGTTGATTCAGGAATCGCAGTCAAGACCGATGGATCACCATGGTAACTTCTTGTTGGGCAATCGTCAACGATATGCTTGATGGTTTTCCTTTCGGCACCACAGTCACAAATATAGTTTATAATACAAATAAAAGTGAATTCCAAATTTGTGAATTTAAGTATCGCTTGTCTTTTATTTCTATATTAATGGAAATTATGAACATACACATACGTATTTTGTACTTTAAGTGGCCAGTCGAAGGACATGCTTAAATATGTATTTTTACCATTTTTCAGAAATGCAAATAAATATTGTCACCTCGGTTTGTTCAATACGCCATTGTAGTGATATTACAGGAATGTTTTCAAGGAAATTAGCTTAGTATTTGTATGAGGCTAGTGCTGACTGTTTTTAACATATCAAAACACAAACATGGTTCAACTGTTGCTGATGATGAAAATAATGATGATGATAAAATTATTTTACCTGGTTGTAGTGTAGACAACTTTGTAATTTGGAAATAAAATGGCTTTTTTATCCACATTTTTTATTCATTCTTCTTGTAATCTAAAAAAAAAAAGTATAATAAATAAAATTATTATGAATTAATATTCAATATTTAAGTATTTGTGAAGAATTTATTTAGAAGGGGTAAAATATATGATCTTAAAAAAAGCTGATATGATCACAGATCTTGGCATTACTTTCGATACTAAACTAAAATTCAATAAGTAGGTATTTAAGCAAACATCCAATATCTGCATATTTCAGTTTCAGTGCTGCAGAGCAGAGTTTATTTAATAATTTAAAATACATATAACAATTTTTTACCCACTAAGTCTAAAGACTTTTCGGTGGGACACATTTATTTTATGACGGTTTATTTTACATTATTTTATTTTTATTACACAAATTTATTTATTAACGGGCACTATAAAGTATTTAGAAGATATTTCTTCAGTTCTTTTTTTTCATTTGAAGATCTCTCATGTTAATGATGGTTTGTGGGAGATCATTGAACAACTTTGGAATAACGCAATTTAATGTTCGCTCTCCAAAGTAATTTGTAATTCGGGGAACGATCAGAGAGCCCTTAGTTTTTAATCTAGTGTTGTGAGTGTGGGAAACTCTTTTTTTATATTCCGGATTAACAAAGTGATCTACAATCAATTTTTAGTCACAAAGTTGTTTTACCGGCAGGACATAACAGAATTTAAAATTACACCTTTCTATTTTGTTTCTTTAATTTAAACGAACATAATAAAGCATTAATAAAATAATAAATCAATAAACTACTCCCAGCCCAGAAAAGGATTTCACTTTTTACAAATATCTGACTTAGTTAAATAGAATGGTCTTCTAACTATAATATTAACACAATTAAATGAATTTAATCAAAGACTTTTACCAAATATATGATACATTCATTACTCACTGCTGCATGATTATGACATGGTATGCAATTGATTTGTAACTTAAATTGGAATCTGTGGTCTAAAAGGTCATAATAAAAATAATTAAGATAAACATGACACTAGCAAAGGGATAAAATGATGTAGTCATTTTATAAAAGAACATACCTTCTGCATCTTCTTCTTCTGCATCCATAATGTCTGTACAACAAATGGAATAGAATATCAGAGAGAGGAAACCAAGGGGCAGTCCAAATATAAGTGTAGTCAGAACAGGGTTTCCAGTCCACATATACTCGAGGGAAGTTCGAGCTTGGAAATACATGCGGTATAGCCGTACCAAAAACGTATCCCCACCATACACCTGAAAAATAATCACCAATGAAGGTCTACTTCTCAATTAAAATGTACAACCTACTTCCATTATCTGTCCGGAGTTGACAGCCGACAGAGATGCCTGGGGGCTTTTTGTGGACACCATATGCTCCAACTAGGAAGCGGACATGGTACGATGATGACTTCTATTATCCGCAAGGACAATACTCATAATATAAAATAGCTATCAAAAAGTAGATAATGGAGACGGGTTGTAGGTAAAAGAGTAATGTAAATAATTGTATTTTTAAGTGTAAAATGTTTCTCTCAGCACAGAACATCCCAGGAAGGGAACATTATTCTTAATTAACCCATTCCATGAATATAAACACATTGTGTGTTCACATTTGTTTTTTTATTTTTGTTAAAAAAATATTTCCCGCAATAAGAGTATTAATAACATTATAATTACCGGAGCTGTTTGATTGAATATTTGTTCCAAGAAAATATGCACAGCCTCTGGTGTTAGCTGATTGGGGTCATCTTCAGGAATATGGTGATGTTTTGTTGTGGAGTTAATAACAATCAAATGTGGCACGGATACAACTGACATCACAATAGAGTTAGCCAACTCAGGAGAACCGATCCACCCAAACTGGAAGTTCTTGTGAAGAGTATCTCGTTTTTGCCTAAAATAATAAATGATTTGTAATTTCATGGTTTGAGATATATTTTTTTATGAAAAAAAACTATGGCGATAATCGAGAACAATTTTGTACCTGCTTTGAACATCTCATTTTATTCAAATAATTCTCAAACAAATTCGACAAACAATTAAGCAGTACATTTTTAATATAAAATATTTGTTTATTGCTGCATTGTCTGTCTCTGTTATTAAATATCCCACATTATGTTATATCGTTTTTAAATTTTTAATGTATCATAAATATTAATAAAGTCAAAATTGACTTCGGTGTTAGCTAATCAATTTTCTTCTTCTTAGTTTTTTTAGCCCTTTTCAACTCCTAACTGGGGGGTGTTCTAGCCAATGCCGAGTTCCAGATTTTTATTTATTTAAATATTTACACGTAGTTAGTACTATATACAAATTAGTGTGTTAGTATTTAATATTACATACATAATATTACAATAATTTGCAAGCGGAACTAAGAATCACCTGATCTTTTTGAATTGGTATAATTTTATATTAGACACAGTTAACAAGGTAATAAAAATAAGTAAATGTATGTTTGCATATTTTTTATAGTAAACTATTTGGCAAATACAATCATAAACATGCCTGTTAAAATTCTTTGGCTATGCAGGGAGAGTAATGTAATAAAGTACTGTGATCTCTAAATATTTAAATGATTGGGATACAAGTTTGTAAATAACAATTTACCTTATGACGGACTCAATCATATTACGAAACTCGGTTTCTTCGGGAGATACTTCATTCAGTTTATTTTCTTCAACAACTGCTAAAACGAGGAATTTTTCCAGAGCCAGTAATTCATTTATATTAGTTCTGGACACCTTGGGGAATGTACCAAATCTCTCAGCTTCTAACCACTTGTGAAATGACGTATTGAGAAGTTCTTTGTCTTCCAAGATTCTATGGTCCTCTATACAAAAGAGTGAAATAATTAAGCATTTTGTCAAGATTCTGAAATACACATTTTTTTTATTGACTGTAATTCGAAATTGTGGCAACCTTAATCTTCTAAAACACATAATTCTAAGAAAAAACTGTTTTAATTTTTTTACTGCCAAATCTCAAATTTTTAAGAGGTAGGTAAGTACCAAGTACTTAAATTATTTTAATGACAACATTTATTTATTAATTATTCTATATACAAAATTAAGGACACAATGAATTATTTTCATTTCCTGACTTGCTAGATAAATCCGCGTTAACTCAGTACTATACACAAAATTATTAAGTTATCCACATATATACATTTATAGTGACATACACACATAAAATAAAATAAAAAAACATCAAATTAACAAATATGTAATTTTAAATTAAAACACAACTGAGCAATTTAATAATACAATGGTTTGGCAGTTTTTAGATCTTTAACTATATATTTTAGTTTTAAATAGTTTAATAATTTTACAATTAAAAAATGTAATTTTAATTTCTTGGTATTCTGATACACTTAAAATATATACATGGCAAATTAAATGTTAGCTCTGTAAAACACCAACACTGCTGATGACACTGACCATACTCGATGCATATGCAATTCAAAATACTTTACCTGGGAAATAATAAGGAGTGCTATCCTTGTAAACAAACACAACAGGAACATTATCCAATGGAACATGTTTACTGGCCACATCTTCTGAAGTTGCGTAGAATGAGTTTAGGGGTTGGTACTTCTCAGCAATGTAAAAGAACATGTCCTGGAAATAAGTAAAGGTTGATTGTGAATTTATATTATAAATATTTTATAAGTAAGGTAGATTTAGAGCTGGTGGACCTATAACATTGTTTTCTAAGTCAGTAAGTAATTATGTAGGTAACATGTTTAGTAAGATGATAACTCTAAATTTCACACAAATATTTCAACTGTCCTATGTAAAATTTGAGCCGATTATAATTGTTATTGTACAAAAGGATGATGTTTCATGACCATAGAGAAGATTACTAAAGGCCATACCAAAAACTGAGATCCAGAAATGTTTCAAGGATTGGAAAAAATGTATTATATCCAAAGGTGATAACTTTGAAGGAGAAAATATTAATATTGTGGAATAAATATATATATTTTTTTTAATACAACTTCAGTATATTTTTTATCAAACTGTGTATGTTCATGATGGAATGTAAATGTAACAACATTAATGTATCCATGCAATGGCTTTATTTCTTATGTTTATTTGTATATTTACCCATAAAGGTCCCGATTGCTGTCCAACATAAGTGAAGAAAATAGGAGTCCTTTCTTTAACATAATCAACGGTGTCCGAGTTACTCAGGATATCTACGGGGGGGCCTGACATACGCAGGGCGTAGTTCACTAATTCATCTTTAGTCTGTTCCCCTATGAATTCGTGCTTTAATGATCCCTTCAAACTAAAAGTAATAATACCTAACGTTAAAATCATAATGTAAAAAATGACAAATATCAAAAGTCTAGTTTTTCAATGAAATGCAGTTGTATTAAATAAAGACCATTTCGATCACTGATGTATAATAAATAGACCCGTTACATATAAGATATAGCAAATACTCTATTGCGCTCAACAATTAAAAAAAAATAAATAGGAAATCACGATACACATGAAATAATTTATTTAAGAGAGAGATATACACATTGATCTACACATGTTTTGGAAAGTAATAAACCAAGAAACAGGCGAAGTTAAAGCACGCGAAGTTGAATATAACATGAAAACAGATAATGGGATAATTAGTTCTGAAACACAAGTGGCCGGTGAATTCCAAACGTTTTTTACTAATATTCCATTGAAAACTATGGAAAATCTTAATTCCTCGCATATTCTTGCTGAAACTTTCCTTAAAGAAAACGTTAACATGTGTTCTTCCATATTTAAATTAAAGCATATTGTCCCACAGACGGTTATAAAAGTTTATATATGCTTAAAATCCAAAAATACTGAAGATTTGTGGGGCATGTCAGTTAAATTGTTAGGTTCCGTGATTGGTATATTAGCCCCATACTTAGCTTTAGTTTTTAATAATTGTGTTGACTAAGGTGTCTTTCCTAATTTTATGAAACATAGTAAAGTAGTACCCCTTTTTAAATCGGGGGATAAAAAAGACCCCAGTAATTTTAGACCAGTTTCGGTATTACCCACACTCAGCAAGGTTTTTGAGAAAATTTTGTTTAATCAATTGCTGGCTTATTTCAATATAAACACTCTACTTCATCAACAACAGTTTGGTTTTACCAAAGGTCGCTCTACTACTGATGCCGCGGTTATGCTAATGCAGCACATTTTTAGTGCCTGGGAAGAATCTCAGAATGCTATTGGCATCTTCTGTGACCTATCTAAAACCTTTGATTGTGTTGACCACAAAACACTGTTGATAAAATTAAGACATTACGGAATTGGTGATGGAGCTCTTAATTTGATAAACTCTTATCAAGAGGATAGAATTCAAAAAGTTGAGGTAAATAAAGGTTACATCCTCGAGATCAAGAGTGGAAATGGGCGTTCCTCAAGGTTCTATATTGGGACCATTTCTTTTTTTTAGTTTATATCAATGATCTACCATTCATGGTAAAGAATTTATCAAACATAGTTCTATTTGCAGATGATACGTCTCTAATATTTAAAATAAATAGAATAGCTAATGATTTTATAGAAGTAAATGACACTCTTTTGAGAATTCTAAAATGGTTTAATGCAAATAATTTAGTATAAATGTAAAAGAAACTAAATGTATTAAATTTGCTTTACCTAATGTAAGAAATGTTGACATACATATAATTCTAGCTAACAACAGGCTAGCTAACAACAGATTCTACCCTACAGTGGGCCCCTCATATAAAAGCTTTAGCGGCAAGACTTGGCGCAGCAGAATATGCCGTCAGGAAGATCCGACTAATAACGGATGATTATGTCTTATGGCATTTTAGTGTGGGGTCGGGCTGCCGATATTTCCGCAGTTTTGCGAAAGATGGCAGTGAGAGGTATTTACAACTTAAATTTTTGCAATTCTTTAAGAAATATTTTTAAAGAAATAAAAATTATGACTGTTTATAGTCAGTATATTTATGATAATATTATGTATGTGCGTAAAAATATATCTCTCTTTCAAAAAAATAGCGACAATCATAATCATAATACTAGAAATAAGGGCAAATTAGTAATCCCAAAATTGAAGCTAAGTAAGGTAAGCACATCGTTTGTGGGGCACTGCGTATGCTTCTACAATAGAATACCCGACAGTGTTCTAATTATGACGGACAATAAGTTAAAAATTTTCATAAAAAGCGTACTTCAAAAAAGGCCTATTATGGACTTAATGAGTACATGGAAGATAGCAGTATAAGGAACTAATAGTATTATTTTATTTGTATTATTTTATTTGTATTAGTTTATTTGATTATTTTTATTTATTGAAAACTGACTATCTCTTTGCTTTGTTTTCTTTATTTATTTATTTATATATTGACTTCCAATAAGCGTAAAAATTATACCTATATTGTAGAAAAATAAAAACTAAAAACATAGACCCTATAGAGTAAAATATTTTTAAAAATTAGTGTCAAAAAATGAACCCATAGTTACCGAGTTTTTTCTATTCAACGAGAATGTATATAAGTACTAGAAAGACTATGTTTACTATCATAAACTAACAACATTAGTTTTTGATGGATCCCAGTCGGACTCTTTCCTTAAATTCAATTAGTTTCTACCCGTTTATTTCTTTATACTGGAAGTTGGGGAATGCTAAAATAATATTTACACACATTTACTATATTTTTAAAAGAGTATTTCTACTAGTGCACTCCTGTTAGAAAATAACGTTTTGCTATCGAGCAGCTAGGTGTAGTTTGACATTATAAATAAATACTTATATTTGTAAATGAATTATTTTAAGCTTTGTTAATCGCTTATAAACAAATACACTCCCAATGAAAAGTTACAGCATTAATTTTACAATGTTTATCCGAGCAATTTTGTCACACTTTCACAACACAAGCAGGCATTGTGGTTTCAATTCTAAACAACCTGTCACACCTGGCTGGCGGTTGAAAAACAACTTAAAACACGCGTTTGGGCATGAGTCAAGTGTCATCATTTTTGAGGGCTTAGCACACGTGTACTAATAGGTCGAAGGGCAAACATATTTATTTAGTTCATATTAATTTTGCAAAATTCATTACCATAGATAGACACTAGATGGGAACTGTCAACATTTTGAAAAATGTACTTAAAAATATAAATAGTAATCCACGTACTCCTTATTCTTATGATTAACCCAAATATTTTAATTATGGGGCCATTTTCAAAGAGTTGTAAATAACTCACAATTAGAAAATGGGAATCAAGTTGGGTAAAGAGCGCTGTGAGTGTAATAAAATGTTTTTTAAAAATGTTTTCAGTGATTATATTTCAAATATCATCACTTTTCAATTTAAATACAGTTGAATGAAGCAGTTGCTTATTAATGTTCCATTTTGTAGATTTTAAATCCATCATTTTTGTATGTGTATTGACTACATAGCACCGGAACACGGGGATTTTTTTAGCACATTAAGGGGAGTGTTCAAAAAACAAATGACAAATCATGAGCTTTGTAAATGGTTAGACTTCTACATACCGTTCTCTAAAAATTTCTTCATCTCGTTAGGGAATCGCTTATCTAGGTAAAAATCTTGAGAAGCTCGAAATCCAGCACTAGTTCCAAAAAGTTTTAGAGATTCTTAAAAAAAAAATTGGGATATTTCATACTTACAACATGATTGTGGGAAAGGCTTTTATTTTATAATGCATTGCGATATTGTTGAACCGGGTACCGTCTAGTTTGGCTACTTTAACACTGGAAGTGTGTAAAGCCTGAGCCACATGAGACCAAACGGGCATCAGGCGGTGGCAATAAGCGCACCACGGAGCGTAAAACATCACTAACCAGTGTCCTTCATTGTGAATTTCAAAAAACCTATCACTCAGTTCAAACACTCTCGAGGCATCATTGCAAGACACATAAGCGACTGAAAACAAGAAAAAAATATTAAGTAAATAGCGTTTGAATTTAATCCGTAGTGAACAGTCTTTTTTTTTATTAAATTAAATTATAATTAAGAAAACTTCATACCAAATGCGATGAGATGAAAAAAATAAAAGACCTTCATCGCATGAATTTTGTTCAAACTAATAAGGAATAATGTCTTAATACGTCTTAAATTATTTAATCCAATAAAAGAGATTACAAATTTTGTACATAAAAACCAAAATTACTTGACATTTTGACAACTCTACTATTTTGACATGATGTGTTTTCCAAGATCTAAGCAGAATCGATCTTTAAATTGTCTATGAAGCGTTGTCCCTAATATGGGGTCTATGGTTTTTTACAATTTTATAGGCTTTTCAGTCAGTTTCATAATAGGGAAATATTACCTTTTCAAGGGTCTATTAAATACTGTCCAGTAAAAAAAATAATTTTTTGCACCTTATTTTTATATTTTTGCTACTACTAATAGTAGCATAAAAAGTATTTTAAAATGTCTAATTTTGAATTCCCCCAAAAACGGTCAACGTTACGATTTATGTTTATTTTTAACTTTAGTCAAAACCTTTCAAATGTTTATGGAACATCATCACGTTGTCGCCGCGTGTTTCTAGTGACATGTTTTTTTTACAATTTCTTTTTTAAAGTTATATGTGAAAACATTTCTCCACAATATTCATATTGATTTTGAAAATACAATTTATTATTCTAAATCCATTTCATATGTTTTTATCGGTGTTCGTAGTATGTGATATTTCCGTACTATAAAAATATAATATAAAATTTAAACGCGCCAATACAATTTTTTTTTTTAGAAACAAAACTTCTTTTCACTTTTTTTTTATTTTCTTTAAAATTGTTTTATCATAAATAATATATTTTACATTTTTAATAAGTTCTGCATATAAATTCACCAAACGTATTAAAAAATATTTCCTTTAGAAACACAATATGGGTCGGGTCACCAAGTGAGTAGGTACTTTTAAAAATACTTCCTTTCCTTAAAGGTAATTTTTAAATTTGAATTGTGTGTTCTGTATGTTCGTTTGTTTTTTCTTATTTTACTTCACAGTGACGGGACCGGACGGGACCCTTTTGTAAGTTTGATATTTGATTATTTTTCGTTTAATTGCATTTATTAAATTATTTATTTTTATTTATTTCAATGGTATAAAATACCTTTACGCCTTTACTATATATTACGTTATAATTGCCTTACGAATTAAAATCATGTCGAAAATAAAGATTTGAAAAGGACTTCTTAATTCCTTTAAAGTATTTGAATAGCATTTTTTGTGTATTTTTTTTTACTTAGCTACATACCTAAATACGTCATGCTTTATTTCATGAGTGAAACAACAATGTTGTATGTACTATTTGTAGATACCTATAATAATATGTCAATAATCATGGTACCTTTAAATAAAATGTTATTTTTTAAATATTATTTCTACTTTACTTTTGTATCCTCGAGTTCACTATATTAATTTTACGAGGAATTCTGTAAATTGTTAAACTTTACTGAGGATTTCATTCACAGTGAAATTTAAGAGTTATTTCAAGCGTTTTTTATAAGTATGCCACATTCTTATTTTCTTCCTTGTTTTTGCTTTCGTGTCATTTCGGATTCAACTTATAAAGTTTAAATTATTTTTAAAGGTTCGTCATCATTTCCCTTTCCGCACCCAGTAGTGCATAGGGCACTAAATTAGTAAACTAAATGCAGCGTATTTCAATAATCTATTACAAGAAGGTAAAGTGATCAATCCTACGCTTTAGTTGCCAGCCCATGAACAATGAAATATTGTCGTTTAAACGAACTTTAAAATCGACATTTCACGTCCGCTGCAAAGGAAGAAATTGAACCTAGAACCTGAAGAATGATAGGATTGACTTTTTCACGATTTTTACCTGATGGTAGCCATCGAATCGAAAACTCTCGTCTTGAGTTTTGGTTCTATTTCACAATCAGAACTGTATTCTTCACCAGCCTGGATAAAAAGATGAAAAAAATGTTTTTAGCAGGTATTATTTGATTATGTAAAATTTCAGTGCGTTCACCTGCCGGAGGAGAACTAAGTGAACTTACAATTTTTTCTTGTGCAAGCACGCACATTTGAATGATTTACATAAAAACTTTTTGTTACGAACACATAAGCAAGGTTTATTCAAGATTTGAATGGGCTGTACTTATGTTGGCAATGAAAATAATACATTAAAAAAAGAACGTCATTGAGACCAGAATTGTTATTCCTAACTGTTTTCTCGTGCCGCAAGAGCTGTTCTGAATAGCACCCCAGGGCCGTATTTACTCACGGTCTTTGAAGATATACGGGTGTTTATACACAAGCATATTGCTTCATTGGAGAGGTAGCAACGTTAAATAAATATATTTATTAACAAATTGCAACAGAGATGGAGAACATCTAGAGTAAGAGATATGGATGTATGGAAGATAAATTTTAACTTCCATGTTGGGAATCGAACCCAAAACTTCTTGCGTGGTTAGAAAACGCGCTGACCACTATACCACGAGGCAGACTTTTTTTCTTAATCCTTTACTACTTTTTATTGGTTACAAGCTGAACCCGGCAATGCTTTGCTATTTATATATTTGAGTACATACTCGTTTATAGATAAAATAAGCACAATCGATTTTTTATATCAATTATTGTATTTACTTCAAATTAGATATGTACGGATAAATTATTATTTTTGTGTTTCGGTTTACATGGTCTGCAGTGTGTAAAAAAAACATTACTAGTGCCATAAGCCACAGAGAAAATACGAGAATACGTTTGTATGAAGAAAAATTAGGAATACTTACAAAAAATGACTTCTTCATGCTTTTATGTACCCATAGAAACAGGTTCGGTGTTCATGCATGCCCAAACGCTCAGTTCTGCCCTACGCGTACATAATAGTTTTTTAACCGCCAGCCGGGTTTCGACGTGAGATTGACATTTGACTTTTGATATATCCACCTTAGACTAGGGCTTATGACCTATCATTGGCTGGTTTAAGTGGCCACTTTACGCACTGTGTAACATTAACTATTTTGCCTATGTTTGAACATCCATATTGCTTCAATTCGTTCATCTGTCGATTTAAGTAAAATTAGTCGATTGTAGTGAAGAACTGAAATCTTTATTGTTGTAAAGAGATTGATCTGATTTAATTATTTCACATACTAGGCAACGCCTAAAAACAAATTTTCATTTCTAGAAGGAAATATGAATGTTTTGGCGTTTACAAGGGCTTATGGCCTGTCATTGGCTGGTTTAAACATAGACAAATGGTGAATCTTACACATATTACTTTCATATTTCATTCTTCAAATTGTTATTCATTTCTGTTTTAATTTGTAAAAAACATTTGGACAAACTCAAAAGTTGTTAAATAAACATATCGTGTTAATATTATATCGTCTGCCTAACTTGTAAAACTCGAAAGTCCCAAACTTATTTTTGTTCAGTTAGAGAAAACAGTTTTTACTTCAATTGCGAGTTGCAGCGATGTTTTTTTTTTCGATTTATTTTTGTAATTATGCCACACTGTACAAATAATTTACGAGCGATTTTTGGAATCAAACAGAAAAAGTAGAAATATCATTTTTGGCCATTTGTGGATTTATTTTATTTATTTATTTATTTATTTTTTATTTTTGCACCACAACAGGCCAGGAGGCCCAATAACAGCGGTGAATTACATCACAGAACACCCAGGCTTGAGAAAAATCACATTAATTTTTTTTTGTGTTCTCACCGGGAATCGAACCCGGAACCTTCCGTCTGTGAGTCAAGCGTCTTGACCACTACACCACGGAGGCCGCGTTTAAGAGTTTTACAAATTAGAATGACTATAGTATATCTATGTGTAAAGTGATCACCGGTCTTAAAGCCTTGAAAAATGCCTAAACTTCAATTTTTCATTTTAAAAAATGGTACCTATTTGTAAAACATTTAAGTTTGTAAGTGAAAATTATTGATGGAAGTTCATTGTAATTTATTGTTGAAATACAAGACGAGTGACACTTTCATCCACAAATTTGGAATATCCAGTAACCAGTTTCATCGCTTTCGCGACATCTTCGGTATCTGGTATCTTTGTTAGGAAATTCAATGTATTTATACAAAACAAAGGTAGGACAAATTTGTGGATACTTTATCACTCGTCTTTTATTTCTATAATAAAGTACCTATTTGTTGTAATATCTAATCTACAGTCTAGCGCAACAAAAAAGTTTAATTCCAAATAGACAAAAAAACGAAGATATCACGCGTGATTAAAAAAGTTTTTGTGTTCCATTTCTCGATTTCTTCGAGTTACTTATTTGATGACGATGCTTTTCAAAAATATAATATACACCTCCACTCGCTTCAGAGTGATTTTGTTAAAATAATGCGAATCGTGGCCCGTCATCTCAAAACAGAAAAGTACCGATTTGTTTTCGCCAACATAACAGAATGCTCAATTACAGTGGTGAACAGCACAGAACATCCAGGCTTGGGAAAAGTCACATTTATTTTTTGTATTCTCAGCGGTAATCGAACCCGGAACCTTCCGTGCGTGAGTCAAGTGTCTTAACCATTACACCACAAAGGCCGCCTTTCATGAGTTTTAAAGGTAGCCGTGTTAAGAAGAATTTTGGGTGTGCGGTAATAAGAGAATGGACGCAGCAACTTATGGTGACAATTGTCATCGAGCGGTCGTGATATGGTTGCCTAAACCATAGATATACTGTAGAGACTGTGGATGCCTTCTGCGCTGGTATTTTGAACACAATTATAGCGCGATATTTTTATTTTTTTATTTATTTCTTAAGTTAGCTTATATTAAAACTAATATAAACTATTATGTACATTTACATCATCTATATATATTTACATTTCCTTACAGTAACTTATACATTTATTTTTAAATTCTTTCAGACACTTTTCATTCTTCATACATTCAGGCATCTCATCATACATTTTTAAACCCTTATACATCAAACAATTTTGCGACTCAGCTCTTTTCAATAATGGTAGTCTTATTTTATCCTTTTGTCTAGTAGCATATTCATGACAATTTTTGTTTAAAGACAACTTTATCCTTAAAATATTTTGGTAATTTATCGTGAAAAAAATTATGTATAAATATATACATATTAAATTTAAGTCTCCTTCTTACAGATAACCATTTTAGTTCATCTCTCATTTTTTTTACATTGCTATATTTATTTTTCTTAAGAACTATTCTCATCGCTTTATTTTGTAAAATTTCTAGTTTATTTAAATTTCCTTCGTTTGCTAAAAATAATATTGTTGAGTAGTAATCTATATGTGGAAGAATGATTGTTTTGTAAATTAGTTCTGCAGTATCTTTATTTAATTTATTTCTCAATCTACTGAGGAAAAATATTTTTTTTGATATTTTTTTATTAACGTGTTCAAAATTTGCATTTAATGTCAATTTTGAATCAAGTATTATCCCCAAATATTTCATATTGCGCATTTTTACGGCTAAATACGCGTTATAGTGCCCTGTAAATGTGTTTGGAATACCAGTAGCTTTAAGGCTGGATAACATTGTTCTTGTATGTTGAGTAAAGTGTTGGGAGCCATCTGGCGCGTATCGCTTATATGGATATTGTATGGATAGAATTAGTAATCCTACAAATCCAATATCCATATAAGCGATATACTGAGTTCAGTCTAGGGGTCTACAGATCCTTAATACATCCCTTGGTACTCCAGTTGAGACACCCCATCATATTACTTTGCATGTTGTATATATGTATGTATGTATGTATGTATGTATGTATGTATGTATGTACCTACCTGGTACAAAATGACCGCCCACCCTACCTAGTTGTCCTAGTCATGTCCATTGTATTACCATGGTAACCGGAACTTCCTTCAATATTGTTTACTTGCAGTCGGCAGCAGACCGCTACTAGTGTAGCCTGAGCAAGCGTGAGTGTAGTCACCGACGCCCCCCCGCACAACTTTTCTTCCATTTAAACTTTACAAATAAAAATACGTATCATTAAAAATATATCTACATTGCTCTACATTATGTACATCGTTTTTAAATATTTTTTTGAATGCACGATATTTCACTAATAATATGATATTGTTTTTTTGTCAAAGTTTCCTATTTGTAATTGAAAATAATTATGGGGCAATGTTTATGTTCTAATAGTGTTGATCCTGAACCTACTGAGGAAAAAGAACAGGTATTTATGTATTATTAATGTATAACATCAAAATGTTTGTATGCAGTTTGTTTTAATATTATTCTCTTTTTACTATAAATTTATTAAAAACAGTCATGCGAAAAATATCATATCAATAGTTTTTAGGAGTATACTTTATTGTTATTATTATAATATCTTTATTATAGTTTATTTTTAAATGGATTCAAATTTCTATTATTTGTTAATAACTTGAGCCATGTTAACCTTTAATTTTTGGGGATTTTTTAAATGTAAAAAAAAAATACAGTTCTATAATATTGTTTTTATGAAATAAAAATGGTTTAGGAATACAAAACTAACTTTTGTATTTTATTTACTGTTATTTGAATATAAAAAATGCATAGTAGATTGGTTACACTTAAACATTGTCCCTTTTACGAGATTTTTACTTTATTTTATATTTACCTACAATTTATATACTTTTATAAAGATTTTTTTAAACAGAATAAGGAAGTTGAATGTTTTCTTTTTATTTGTTAATCGACTATCAAACGAAACCCGTTTTTTTTAAATTTATGTTTTGTGTTATCAGCGCTCTGTTTTTTTTTCAAAGTTTCATTTTTATTTACTTTATTTATTTATAATACAAACAGATATGGATATAATAAAAATAGTAAGCCATCCAATAACATGTATTCACTTAATTATACTAAAATAAAAGAGACGGTGGTTTAAAATATATAAAGATTATATATTAAAATAAAAGAAATATGAATCAAACTTATTAGTTCTCTTCTGTACCTATTATTTGGAATGTTAAATATAGTGTAAAAATGAAATTACTCCGCGTGTGACATCACAAGTTCTCTTCGGTGAGCTCTGATGATTGGTGAATTGGCCTCCCGTAAACAGGAAATCTGGAAATCTATCATAACACTCCATCATTGGTTACTTCGGAAGAATTATTGACGTCGTTCAAAGTAGCTAGTTTTTATTAAAATCATTTTTATATATTTTTTCATAAATGTTTAAGAAATTTTGCCGCTCAATTTAATGCTATATTTTTTACCGCGCGGTGGAAACTCTTTTTTCTATCCGATTTCTCAAAACACAGAACTTCCTCATTGAACAAGTTATTTTATAACGGCTTTCTACTGTCCGATTCGTGGTCAAATGGTCAGCGCGTTTGCTTACCATGCATGCGGTCTCGGGTTCGATTCCCGACATGGTTGACATGAAATATTTATTTATAAAGTTGTTTTATGCTATAATATTTCATACTCCCAGGCATGGAAATAAGAATAGTCCAGAAGGAACGTAGAATCATATTTGAATACATCGGACTGTGTCTAAAATTCCCCTCGCAATGCCCCACTTTCGCCGCGCGCATTCGTGATGTCACCGCGTAATGTTGCACGATGGGAAAAAAATTCATCATAATACAAATGTAAGATTAAAAAAAAGCAATTTGTAAATTTTTCTAAAATTTTATTGTGCAGGCGGAAATATTGATTGACACAACAGAGTAGATAAGTAAAGGGTCATTTAATAAGAGTAATGGATTTAATGAACTTTGAACTTAAAATATAAAACAAATTTTATTTTACATAAAACGGACATTTTTATATCACGTCAAATAATATTTGATGTTTTAAAGATAATGTCGGTCAAATGTCTACCAAAGATTTGTTTTATCCGAGGTCCAATTTTCATTCGTTCTCTCATTAGATGAGCAAATTAGGGTAAAAAAAATTACTACCTTGGCAACACTAACGAAATGTCCATTTTGTTTTCTTCGACAATCTGACAGATGGAAAAATAATTCAATTTTTAAGTAATGTATTTGCTACTTACACATTCATTTGCTCATTACAATGAAATGTGATCCCATCCTGTTTCTTTAATATCCTACACTTTAAAAGTATTTCTACACTTTAAAAAGACACAACACGGCATAGTTAAGTTCAAATCGGGAGTTGCGTGCTGAGCGACGTCTACAAAGAAACCAATGGGTCGAAATGTAAAACTACTCATTTATGAGTAGTTAAGTCGACTTCTGTTTGATGCTCGTATGCGGTTTCTGGATTATTCTTAATTCTATGCTCCCAGGATTAGCACCTAAATCGATCATCTTATCTTCATATAGCAAAATGATCAAGTTACGTAACGTTTAGTGTACCAATACGGTATCCTATGCACCATGAGGTCCAGAAAGAGAATAATGAATACACGTCATATGAATTCTATTAGCCCCGGAAAAAAATAATTTGGTGTATTTAAAAATATATAGTACCTAATATCAAAAAACGTTTTAATATTTGTGCAATGCATTTATTAATTTCATTAGTTGGATAAAGGATCAATATTATATTAAAATCAAAAAATAATTAAATTATGTAACATTTCTTCAATAAGCTCTTGTATCTGTTTCATTAATATTATCTTGAAAAATTAAACTATGTTGAATTGAGCATTAAATTATTTAAGCAATTATTATATTTTTTATTTTGTTTAAATTCTATAAGTTGCACTGAAGCGTAGGCTAGTTTTTTTTATTCAATGTTATGCCTCAAAAATTAATTACATAAGTCTAAATACGATTTTTTTCATTTTAGTACTCGAAAAATGGCGAAAATAATGAAGTATTGGAGGCGAAAGATCGTTCCTGCACAGATGTCATTTCTTTAACAATATTCTTATTATTCTCGTTCGGCCTGGTAAGTAATTATTTACTGGTTCGTAATAACAATTCTTAATATACAATATTACCAAGGACACCACCGCGTGCTAACATTTTCTGATATTGTGTAAAAAATAAAAAATAAGGACTTTCTCGACCTAAAAACAGATAACACAAAGTATTGAAAATAAAACAAAAATAATTAATATTATTAATAGAATGGGGGAGTTGAAAAATAAATAGATATTTTGATATATTTTTGCAGTATCTATACAAACATAAATATTTCGGTAATGTTTTATTAGATGTGCTTGATTACTACATACAACCATGAAGCTCAAAAAAAAAGAAGCTGAAACAATAAACCTCAAACGTGTTGTTTTTTTTAATATTTAGATATATAGGTATAAAGATTCTTAGCACATAAAAATATTTCGTTTAACTTCTGAGGGCAGACAAAGTTATAAATTGGGTTTTTCCTCAGAGTAATAATGCGTAACCTAGAGAGGAGCCCAAACGTCGGAAAACCATTCTACAACTATTGGGTATTAAGTTAGCTACAGTTCGCAGCAAAATAATGGACCGTACTCTGGTCGAGAATTGCCAAATGGATATTAATTTGCAATGTAATTACTTTTAAATATGTACCTGTGTATTTATGATTGCAGGGTTATTCCAATCTATTTTTATATAATTCGCCTTTATTTGTTTTATAAAACTGAAAATACATGTGTGTGTTTATTTTTTTATTTATTTATTCATTTCATTCACAATATATTTATTGATACATAAATCCCAACTCCATTGAACCTAAGTCCTACGTTAGTTTGTTTGTTTGTCCGTCACATCTCCGAAATGGCGAGTTGTAGCGGCCTGAAATTTGGACACGTCATTTTAGATGCAATTTCAAGGTTGACTTTGCTATTTTCGAGTAAAATTTTAATCGACCTCTACTCGATAAAAACTCAAACTTTATATGGGATGCCTAGTGCGGCCCTGACATAATCAACTGTCATTATCAACAGTTAACATACTTTTATTCACAAATTTATCCTTAAATTGAGAAAAAATAGTATCTGAAGTAAATATGTTGATATAAGGAAAGTTTTAAGCAACATTACACACGTGTCGAGACAATAAATGCCAAAAATCAATGTAAATTATGGGAAAATATTCGGAATCAATTACCTGTGAAAACTGACTCCTTTAACACCTTTGACGCTCCTACAGCTGCAACCAAACATACTGCAATTCACCATAGTCGATTTTTATTTATTATAACGTAAATATCCAAGTTATTTTCAAACAAAGCCAAGCACAGCTACAAAAGCATCCGATCGAACCACCAATTGGTTGCTAGCCAACAAACCAACATCGCTTGCGTTCTATGAATCATAGTGTTAGGGCTTCTCTCTAGGTTACGCATTATTACTATGAGGGTTTTCCATTAGACTTTATTATCCAAAGTATATTTCAGCTAGTGTTAAGTAGTAAAAAAATAACAGTATATTACTAATTTAGTTTTTTATGTGTTTCAGCAGACAGTAAGTATTTCAGTGTTAGGGTTTTTGCCGACGTTAAGGCGCAGCTGTGTCTACCAATAATTCGGATATAATATCTTTAAATATTTTTACAATTTACTTTAAACACACTATTATCCAAATCATGACCTTTGGTCATGCAACTGATTTAGTTACATATTATTTCCAAACAATATAAAAAGAAAAATGATTGATTTTTCAGTTATGTTGGTTTGCTTTACAAGGAAGAGTTATTCAACACCAATAATGGTAATAAGTTGATATATAAATTATACTTATATCTCATGTTGTTGCCCTTGGCACATTTTTACAATAATTAATTCCGCATATGAATTAGGTGACAGTATGTAGTTTGTAGGTAATATATTGATTAGTGCAATGTCAATAGCAAATTACTATCCGCTTTCGATTATCGATTTTGATATCGAATGCGGGTGTTACAGTTAGAAGGAAACGCGGCCCGACTTTTCGAAACGAATACGAACGAAACGTATTCCCGTATTTTCCCCGTGGATTATGACACTAGAGCAATGACACTATATTTATTAACTATTGACCTGACAGACCACTTGCGTGTCTCTATCGTTTTGCTTCTTTGATAAATTGTTTCTTATGGGAGCTAGAACCATCCCCATAAAAGCGCCCGGTTTTATCTGCTGTCCTCGGGCATACGATAAAAATTTTTTTTTAAATAATTTTGAAAAGCGGAAAGGCACCGACACAGATAATTTAATTCTGATACTCTTTCTGAAAAAAAAACCTGGTAAGTTTTGGGTTGCGGAAAATGGGATAGCGAAAAATCGATTTTAGTTGAGCGTAATCAGTCCAACGAGCAGTTTTTTTTCGCACAGCATCAGTGAGGCATTTACGAGAAAGTGGCAGAAAAACAATGGTCAAATATCTATTCATCACAATTTATTGTCTGGCATCGCGTATCTTCTCCGCGTAGAAACGTTTTAATGCTTTTATTAGAATAAATTAATAATCTTTATTATTGATTTTATTTATATTTATTTATTTCATTTTTCACAAGATGTTTAACATTTATTGAGACACAAGTCTCAACTCCATGGAACCAAAGTCCTGTGTTGAGTTGGGACGAATATATGGATGTATAAAACGTTTACAGTCAATATCGTCATATTTACTACATATAATAAAAACATTATTAAAAAATACACGGTAAATCAAATATAGAAAAAAAACATGCAATAAAAAAAACATTTAAAGTATATGAAAAAATAAACTATAAAATTTAAATATAATCTACTCAAATATTTGAAATACCATCAAGGAATTTCTCACTCAAATCCCTCCTCCTAAGGAAGATCCAGTCCTGAAACTGTTTTTGAAAATAATTTTGTCCATGAGAGCTTAACACGCTCTTCCATAATAAAAGGTTTATCATGTTATCTGACTTATAGAGCATAAAAAATATTATTGGCACGCTTTTTATAACCTTTTTTCCCCACACGGTATTTTTTATTTTATTTCTAGATCCACCTAGGTATAAACAAATTATTAACGATCTCTTTTTAAGTCTTATAATTATTGTCTCTATTCTGTATAAAACTCTCGTTTTTATTTATCGAATTCAGGAGCATGTTTGTATTGATTGATATCACACAATTTGTTAAGAGGGGAAATGCTTTAGAGAATACAATATGGATGTCTAGGCATTTACAGGGCTAATGACCTATCATTGGCTGGTTTATAGGACCCTTATGGAACATTTACCATTATAACCATATTTATACATCCTATGTCCTCAACTCTTTCATCTGTGACGTTTTTAAATGAAAAAATGTGGATATGTAAACATTTGGCAGAATGGTGAATTTTATAGTGCATAAAGTGGCCACTTAAACCAACCAATGACAAGTCATAAGCATTGTAGATGCCTAGATTCTCGATAGTGTTTTCCCTCTCATTTGCGTCTACTAACATTTAGATATACTCAGAATATTGTTAATAATTATACATTACATGAAAACGAGTTTTTTACATAATATATTAACATTGTTTTTATAAACAGTAGTTTTTAAAATTTTGAAATCTATGTACAGTAGGGATGAAATGCAACGTTGTAAAGCGTTCAACCATATTTCAATAATGATTTTTTTACGAACTTCAATCAGTACTTATTAATTAGCTAATTACGGGCTATGATACAATAAGTTTCGTATTCGATTTCTGACTTAATATAATTTATTAAAAATATTTTACTTAACTTAAACACATAATGTTTATATATTTACGTAAAAGATCTTATCTTATTGTAAGTATACACCGCAGCTGGTTTTTCAAATCGAATGAACGTGTCGTTAGTCGTGAGTACGGGTTACGAATAACGGTCAGAGTAATTTATTTTGTAATTGTACGTAACTCGATATTTTATAAAACATTTGTAATCAGTGAATTTATCTGTTTTAAAGAAAGAAAAGTACAGATTTGTACTTTAATTTTATATATTGACCCCTCCTACGTGTAATATCGTGACCCACAAATGGACGATTTGAGTTTTTAATGTATTTCGTCTATATATTATTATATCTTTAGTTCTAACGAAGAAAAAAAATGTTTTTATCAAAAATAATTAATGTAATTACGTTTTTTTATTGGTCGAATATTATCGTATCTCATATTTTTGTAGAAAGTAAACTACTATCGTATGCACCCTTGCAATAAATTTCGCGAGATGACCGGAATCGGCGTAAGTACATATAAGTTACGATTATCGGACTAGAGACTAGACGAACGTCTCCCGCGTGCATTGTTTTTAAAAATATTTTTAAAAAACAATTTTTGCATATTTTTTTACAATATGAATTCCCGTTCATGCAAAAATGAAGAGAATGAGCTTTAATGAGCACAGAAATATGTGATTTAGCCTTAGGAACTAAATCTCCACTACGTACAAAAGAAACTCGAACAACAGATTTATCGTATATTAACAAAACGTTTATATTTGTATAGGAAGACAGCAAAATGCTTGATGTAATAAACCAGTTAAAGATTTTTTTTTTTTAATTTTAGTACTAATATTTTACATTTGTTATAATATACAGAATAACAACGTAATTATCGTTAGTGCTTCTTACGATTATACACATCGTTTGTGAGAATCAAATACTTATCGTATGTTATATACGTGCAATTTTTTTCCATATTAACCCTGAAAAACGCGTTTTGTGGCGATATAGCCGTAGATACCTACATTCGAAACAATGTATATCAGGAAACGTATCAGAATATTATCAATAGTTTCCAAATAACAACATACGTTCACCATTTTTATTATAAAAGCTCATCGGTCATTTCATAGAATAAATCACTGCAATGCTAATGGATAAATTATAGTGGTCATTACAGAAATCAGTTTTGTATTTTTGATGTAATGTTTTGAACCAGATAATTTAGTAAAAAAATACACTTTTTACACGATAATTCTTCAATTTATTTATTGCTTAATGTTAAAAACAAAACTGATCAATTACACTCGGCAAAAGAAAAGCTTTATGGAAGAAAATTATGAAAAGTACACCACCACGCCCAAACCAATTGAGTCTTGGATTTTTTTTCTTGCAATTGCGAGAATCGAACGTCGAATCGAATGGCGAATCGAACCTGTGACGCCAGATTCACAGTTGGCTTTCTAACCAATTCCGCCTCGGCTTGCTTTCACGTGTAGTGTTGTTCATATGTATATGTGGATAGTTTCCTTGGCTTTCTAATTTTGAAGTAAAAGGCACTTATCATGTTTTTTTGCTGTTTCAATGAGTTCTTATTACAAAAATTTTCTTTAGTACCACAAAATCCAACTCGTGTGATTAATGTTTTCAAACTTCAATAGGTACCTTACAAATATTGAACACAAGCTCTCTCTATACGTATATAAACAATGACTTTTCGTTTTGTGTCTTGTACCAAACAAAGTTTGCAGTTCGCCGACTTATGCTAATCGATGAGAAATATAAGTTCCTACAAATCCATTCATAAGGTTTATTTAACCTTTTATACGAGTATAAGTGACAATGTATTGTAATATCGAGAGCTTTCTGTGAAAAGGCATTAAGTCAAAATTATTTAATGTTATTAAATGTTTGTATTTAACCACTTACCGACTTTTCTATGTCTACCGGTTTCTAAACGTACCGTTCGTACATAAAATTACTTGTTCAGATATATGTTAATTTAAAAGTTTGTTGTGCAAATAATTTTATAACTAAACGTCATAAAGCCATATAAAAAATGCTACGTTGATATATCAACTACATTTGAAAAATGTTTTAATAAAAAAATAACTTTTCTTTTTTACCGAATAAAAGTGTATTGCTATGACTTGAAGCATTTTCGCTGACTCATAAATAACATAGGAAGGTTACTATTGATTTTTTAATTTTCTTTCAGGGATGTCAGTATCCTCGATAGGAAGGATCCAACTTTAAGACTCGTGCGGAATATTGTTTTCTCATTTCCTGAACATAATTTAGCCTGTAGTGTAGATAGGACTAAGTACATTTTTGTAGATTGTGGGGCATTTGCTGAACAATATTACCTCATCATTAAGTCAAAACAGCAAATTTTTTACATAATTCTTTTTCGAAGAATGTCCACGATATTACATGCACTGGAGTATGAAAACAACATAATATAATACTATAATTTATTTTTTTCTAAAACAATTTGACTGCTATATATATATATATAATAGACTGCTATTAAATGATCATTAATTTTATTAAATATTATTTTGTAATTTATATATTTTTATCAGTGTAAAGGATCACTGGCCCTGCAATGTTTTGTTTCGCCTATGTTTATAAATGTATTGCTTGTAATAATATGTTAATTATTCACAATTTTTTTTTTAAATATTATCTGGTTGCAATAAGATTAAAAATTATTTTAGCGACTTCAATAAATTAATTTTTATTGCAAATAAACATATACTGATGCAAATAAGTAAAAAACATTTATGGTAAGGATTTCGGCACGAATTGTTTTTTTTAAACATGTTTTTTTTTTTAAATAATGTGATAATAGATAATGTCGTATTGTATTTTTTTCTAAATATCACCAGAATAAATTATGCAGTTTAATTTAAATATATTCCTCGCTGGGAAAACTCGTGCCGAGGAGTATTTATATAAACGCATTTGACAATTTTAGTTTGGTTTAATTGATTTATTTTTTACGCAAAGATAGACTTTTTACAAATCATACAATAAATATTTGATTTCATAAGTGTAGGTACTGTTGATTAATTATATTTAGACATACAAATAAACTACTGATTTGTTATTAAATAATAATATATTGTTTGCGAAAATACAAGACTTTTTTCTATTTAAGTATAATAGTTAATTTAAAGCCTAATAAAAAGTTCAATTATAGCCTTTAGGAATGATGTGTAAATAAATAATAGCTAAATTATATCGAATCCCACACAATCATTCATAACTAAATAGAAGCATAGATGTTAAACAGAAATGTCGATTTTCCTTTTTTAATTATTAAATTATTAAAAGAACTATAGATTTTTCAACGGTCGTAGTCAATCTGTACAAATTGTATAACATAGTTAAAATAATAAATTATAAGATGCATATTAAGATTATAAATCTTACATACTCGTACATCTTATGACGTATACATAAGCACATTATGAATGTTGTATACGTTAGTATAAACAAATATATATTTTTAAACAGATTCAATTTTGGCTCATTGGGTATTGTTGAAATGTCAAGTAGTACTACGCACTTTTTTGACAGCTTGCCCACCACATACCGCACACCGCATTTGAGGACATAAATGTCCTTGGCGGTGCCCACATACACAGAAAAGTTGCTCGTTACCGAACGAGAAAAGCTGCCCTAAAGAGCTCTCTGTAATCTGGTAGCCTTAGCATCTTTGTGCTGAAAGAAGGTAATCCAGAAGTACATTATATGCACTTTATTGGATTGAGAAAAGGGGGAAGTGAATTTTTCACTGACTGGGATTAAATTGATTGGAGATGATTAATTCGTCGAAATGATTACAAAACTTTTTAAACAGTAAAATATTTTAGGATTACGGCAATAATTACCTGTTTGAATTCGCTACTATAATCATTTGTCCATATATTATGTAAAATGATTATTCAAGTAACATATTAAAATATATACCTACATAATAAGGACAATATTCACAACATTTGGATTTTTTAAACTCTCCCACATAGGTTGATTTAAAAAGCTATGAATTTTATATTCCCAAGTAAAAATATTTGCCTAGTATTACATCGCTGAAACTGCTAATAATTCCTCTATTAAATCCTCATTACAATAGGTTCCCTTAGTGAGGACTCTCAAATTAATTTTGTTGGTATTATTTTCAAATAGTACATGATAATAGTTTTTTTATATTTTTCAATCCTTCACTATCATTCGAAATTTTTCACATTACTTGTGCTTACATAACCTGAGGAAATACCCGTGTGTTAAGAAATTTGTTTGAATAAAGTAAAAAATACTAATCGGAAAAGTCGCGAGTCGGGGTAATGATCGTCAATAATAAATTGATTTTTCCACCACCAAAAAAGTTGGTGATGTCATGTCTCTAGCTAATGTATTATTTCCAAAGGGTACTGGCCTGTATACTTACATTAATGGTGTCAGGGATGTACTTTACACATGATATATATGTATAATGTATACCTATGTGCATATATATATATGCAGATAGCAATCAGAAATAAGCAGGTATGTAAATACCAATTGATATAAATTGTTTATTTTAAACTAACCTCGACTTCATTACAAACTTTTTGTATAATTTATCAGGGACAAAATGGTTAGGGTAGCAGCAACAAAGGGTTGTCAGGTCGAATCTCATTGTTATACTTACTTGAATGTTACCTAACCCAGATCTCATTCAGACTAATAATTATTAAAACAAATATAAATCTTTTTTAATTTTCTGTTTCCGGGCGGGTAAAGACTACAGTTATGTGTGTGAAATACAAACAGAGCCTTGGACGAGTGTTTCGACTCTATATGGCTGCTCTCAGATGAAAATCCTGAAAAGGAAAATCGAGTGGAGATAAGAGCGCCCCGTAGTGTAGTGGTAGGCTTGTTCACTTACCTAATTGAGGTCCTGGGGTCGGTTCCCAGTCGGGTTAACATGTGATATTGGTTTTAAATCAAGTTTTACACTGCAAAATTTCATTATTCCTGGAATTGGCACTTATAGATTATTGAAATACGATGTATTTACTTTACCAATACAGGGCCCTATGGGATAAGGGTTTGATGATGATTAATCCAAATATAATTTCTCTATCTTAACACGGTATGCGACAATTTTATTTTGATGAAGTATTTGAACATTGTTTTTCTGTCACTCTCTTGCAAATGCCAAATTTAAAATCCTTAATATCTACAATCGGATCAAATACTTTCATAATCAACAATAATGATCGTCTAGAGTACTTTCATATCTTCAGTTTAGGATTCGGAAGGATTTTAACTGGTTTGATATTCTTGCTCAGATAAACCTTAATGCACCTCTCCGTAATTTGCGTACCAATCCTGTCTTTGCTGTGGGAAATTATAAAACTAACATCGGATTAACTCTGCCAAGGATCCTCAGAACGGTGAACGAAATCTCACGAAACGGTACTGTCGATGTGTTCCTACAGCAAGGGCAGGCATTTAAGAAGTAAGCGGTGTGTCTCTCTTGACTCGCGATGTCACACTTGCCATTTCCGTCTAGATTATGCTATATACATACCTTTTGTTAATTATACACTTTGTTGATTTAAGTAGATTTTAAGTGATTTAATTTAGTTTTTTTTAGCTTTCTCAATATTCTCTTTGGTTTCAGAATGAAATTTTCTGTGTCGATTTATACCGCACATCCGAAGACGGCAGATAAAACTAGGCCCTTTTATGGATTTTTGGATGGTCCTAGCTACCATAAGAAACAATTCTTCAAAAAAGCAAAACGATAGAGACATACTTGTGGTCTGTAGTGTGTTAAAAAAACATTGCCTAGTGCCATAATCCAGGGAGAAAATACGAGAATACCTTTGTATGAATAAAAGTGAAACCGCGTTTCCTCTTAATCTTGATATCTCCCTAGGGTGTGAAATCCAGTCCCTATCACAAACATTTGGACGAAGTCAAAATATTGTTTATAATTAAAACTGTCGATATATCAAAAAAGATAATTTGATATTTGTGGAAGTCAAAAGACTCTTTAAACACTTATTTATAATATCTGACACGAACCTGTCTATCTAAAAAAACTACGAGTCTACAAATATTAAGAAACATTTGAAGTATTGTTAGATACGAAATACAATTATTTTAGTCTTTTCACTAATCTTTTCTTTAGTTTTAGACTAAAAATAGATTTTTATTTAAAAAAAATGGTAACTAGAGGTAGTTTTTCACTGAACACCTACATGGGTAAGAATTAATTGAATGAGTTGTAATTAGCTGAATAAACAGTTATATTTTTGGAGTCATTAATCGATACATCGACAGTGAAAACGATTTATTACGGAAAACTAAAATTTCCTGTATGGTAGATATTTGAAATATGGAAAAAATTACGTAATTTAAAAATATAATAATATCCTTTTTGAAAGTGCCAGAAATGTACATAATATAATAATTATAACAAGGTCTCAGTAATTATATGTCGGCCTCGTGGTGTAGTGGTCAGCGCATTTGCCTACCGTGCAAGAGGTCTCGGGTTCGATTCCCGCCATGGTTGACATGAAATATTTATTTTAAAAATGTATTTTTACACTAGAATGTTTCGTAGTCCCTGGACTGGCACCTTAATCGTAAGACTGATCATCTTACCTTAGCAAAAATGATCGAGATGCGCTGACAATGGTTTACCAATGAAGTGCCCTGTTCACCATTAGGTGCGAAAAGGGAATGATGATGAATTATTAAATCACTCGCCATTATGTTCGCAAGAATTGTTTTTTATTTTACGTAATGGGAAACGTTAATGTAAATATACGTATTAAATTTATATAAAAAATTGTATTTAGTAGTAATATTGTATACTTATATTTTTTTAAACTAAACTAAAATATAGTAGCATCTTGAATTGTTCTCTCAACAAACGTTGTTTTTTTTAGTTTAATAATATTTTTAATAATCCAATGAGTCTCCAAACAATATTAAAAATTGAAAAAGTATAAGCTAAATTTTTCCCACGCTGAATACACAAATTTCACTACCGATATCCAAAATAATATATATTCAAATGTGCTTTTTAACTAAAATATTTAATTTTCCTAGAACTGATCAGCTTCCGTTCATCTAAATAATTAAGATAGGTTTGCATTGCGAAAAATACTAATTATTTTATATGTTTTATTGTATACACAGGTCGGCCTCATAGGATACTGCATTTACTATGGAGACATTTACAGGATTATTAACGGTTATGATGACTGTGCTAACGTATGTGGAAGGCTCAATATGGATGAGATTGACCCGAGAAGTAGCTGCAAGAGGGAAGATATGACAAATAAAAGGTACGTAAATTTACTTTAAGTTGTTCAATTTTAGACATGAATAATTAATCCATATATGTATAAAAGGCAATGTTCATATTTTTGTCCTCGATAGACTAAATAACTACTGCGCCGATTTTCGTGCGGTTTTTTACAAAATAGTGAACTTTCCGCCGGGCATGTTTTTGGTCTTGAAATGTTCAATATAATTAGTAGAAAAAAAGTTAACAGCGTAAATGTCTTATGACGATAATGCATATACTAAAAAATTGGGAGAATTTTTAATTATGTCAAAAGAGTATGTATTTGTATTTTAATAACAAACAAAATAAGTTTTTTTGTGGATCCCATTAGTTGTTTTCTTCAAATTCCGTATAGTTTCTGTAGATTTATTTATTTTTACCGGATTAAAGTCAAATTAAATTTTCAGTTAATAAACCGACGAGCGAATCGAGATTTTCTGTTTTTTTTGCCATAACTGAAATTTGTCGCGTAACCTACATTTAACATAATTTTTGTCCGCTTCTTTTCCAAGCTTAAAAATGAGCGCCAAAATTTTAAAGAAATTGTAAAATTTTCTGCTTTTAAGATATTGTCATCCTACCGTCTTTAAATACCGCTTTCAAATATTGGCGGCTTTGTTCCCTCGATTTAATGCGAACATCAGAACGAGGTGTCTAAAATGCTCATTTTCGTCTACTTGACATCCAATTTTAAGGCTTGAAACCAAATAAAATAATATATTATGTAATGAAAAAGCAAACACAACGTCTTGTAGAGCAGAAAATTTTCTTTCGAATGAAAACTACCTTTACTATTTTATTTTTACTTTTGGTGCTCATTTTGAAATTTGAAAAAAAAATGACACAACTTATCTTAGCACCCAATACATACTTTCGATAAGACTGGGATGTACAAATATTTTTTAATGTTTTGAAATTTAAGATTTTAAATTATTTTTTCTTAGATTTGTAGAAATAATTCAGGGATAGAATTTTAAAAAAAAAGACTGCTTATATTTGAATTACGTTCGGTTATTTTGCCTCCATTGGTTTTTTTTTTTACGAAATTTCAACTTATATTAGAGACGTAGGTACCTGAAAAAAGTGTTTATTTACATGTGTGCACATGTGTTTATTTAAGCACATGTGTGATTCTCAGAACTTTTTTGTGACTTTGTCAAGTTAGCTCGTATATTTTAACGAAGCAAAAGAGCAACAATACATTCGTTATTGTTGTTGTATTTTAAATTAAAGTGATAATTTTCATTTATTGAAAAATGGACAACCTGTATAAGGGCGATATACGTTATGAAATTAAGATAGCATATTCAAAGCTTATACTCGTGTATAAATGAAAGAAATCTAGCAACCTCAGGGCCGCGATTACAAATGCTATCTTTATCGGTACATATCGAGACAGTATAACGTTTAAAAAATATATTTATGTACGAAAATGTGTATATTTGAATGAAAAATTAAAGTATCTTCGTCGGTAACCTGTAATTGAACATGTTTAGAAAGAAAGAAATGTGTACATACATATATTTTCCATACAGAATATTTGATTTTACTTTGTAGGTACAGGTATATTTAACTTCCGATTGTAAAACGGGCCCAGCAGTCTGATTCTAAGTTCGTGATAAATAAACACGAGCTCGTGTTAACAGGGGTGCTATATATACGTTCGAAGTAAAGCGCGGCCGTGTCAATTTCAGCGTTAACCAGCGATAGCACGGACTCAGAATCAGACCGCAGGAAACATTTAACATTTTTTATTTTTTTAAAGGTGCTATGAGACTTTAATATTATGTTATGCATACCAGTGCTATTTTTTTTTAATGAATAATAATATATATAGGTATATAAAACAATTTTTTTTTAAAGTGGAAAATCAATTTTGGTACCTACATAAAGTTCCCCATGTGGACAAGCATAGATACGTGTTAATTCTGTTTTGGGTTACTATGCCCCGTGTATGGATGAGTACAACTCATTACTTTGGATCGCATCGCAGCGTCCATCTTCGCGCATCAGGGCTAATTATCACATACATGTATCGCGCGTTATTTTTCAGATTGCTGGTCATCAGTGCTGGCGGGCAGATTAACGTAGAAAGTAATCAACTACACCGGGCTTGTGTCGGTAAATGTGACGATGTATCATTGTGAGTGCAAACTAATATTGTCATTCATTAATGCCACTATTTCATACTTTTGCACGCGATCTACCAATATGGAACCATAATATTATATACCTTATACTCGCATATTTTTTTATAAATAATTATAATCGAGTCACGGAAAAAATAATGAATTTTTATTCGTGATATACTGTTCAAAACATTTAAACAAGAAGGTATTAAATGACGTTTAATGTGTTTTATCACGATGCAAAATATATGAATCGATGTTTATTGTTTTCAGCCGAGAATTTTTTAACCGATGTATTCCGAAAAAGAGTGAAAAGATTATAAATACATTTTTCTCTAAAACTGGAATATCGAACTTTTTCGAAGAGGTTACGGAAGATTTGCATCTTTGTTGGAAAGAAATAGTATATTTATGTCTTATTGCATTTGGTAAGTTCAGCATTATATATTTTCTACCCTGTTTTTTTTATACATTGCAAGCGGAAAATTTTTACGTGTATTTTGTATATATATAAAACTATTTTCCGATAAAATGTAAGTGTGTGCTTTATTTTTTTTATCAGTTGGTTACAGAGCTTATTTATTTATACACTTTTACATTGTTTGTATTCTATTTTTTATGCATAATAATGTTCCTTCACTGGGGTGTCCCGTGCCGAGGCAAGCCTTACATTAGTTATTTGACCCTGTCATTGACTACTTCAAGTGATTCTTTTATAAACTATGTAATGTCTACTATCTTGCTCTTGAAGCCGAACATTTTTTTTTATTGTTACATACTTATCTCGGATTTATCTTCGTCTTTGCTTGTAATCGATTCAAACTCAATTTTCATTTATAATGAAAATACACTGTCGTGTTACCTTTCACACGTGTACCTTGCAGAATAGTGGAAATTCTTAAAACTTTTGAAATTTCGCGTCATTACAACTTACCGTTAATGAGTTTGGTTTTATACCAAAGAAAATCGAGAAGTGTTTTTCTTGGAAATAGCACGGTTAATCTGTAAACTGCTTTTTTAAGTGTTTTGTCTAAAATTACGTCACCAAAACTTAAAGCCAATGAGTTTGATTTTATACATATTTGGATTGAAAATAGTACGGCTAACCCATGAAATTATATTTAAAATGACATCTAAATTTCACGTCCCTACGACTTTCCGTAATTCTTGTGACGGACAAACAAACTCACTTTCTGTTTTATAATATATATAAAATAATGTATCATAAAAATAATTGCTATGAAAATCAGTTTTTACGGAAAATTTGTTTTGATTACAGTGTTTTCAGTTATAATTCTTATACTGTTCCGTTTCGTGGTCGGATTTGTGATATGGATTGTGCTCGTTGGAGTCGCGCTCTCTACAATTATTGGAACTGCTTTCCTGTGGTAAGTTCCCGGGAAAACATATAATCCTATAGTAATTTTTTGAAACTCTATATATTACAATGTATACTTAAATAGTTGATGATTAAAAAGGTCAAAAAAAAAAGTAAACTAAAATGGTGTTACGCGTTTTGCGTGAACATAAAATCTAAGGTGCTGACCTTATGGTTTTAAATCCCCCGCGTCTGCGCCCGTTATAATGTTATATATTTTATTCTGTAGAATTTACCAATGTTTTTTTTTTGGTTGGTAAAAAAATATTTTGCGGTTATCGCGATTAATAAATAGCGATTAGCCCAAATATTTCATTTTAGAGGGCCATTTTCAACGAGTTGTACATAACTCACTTTTAGAAAATGGGAATCAAGTTGGGGTAGAGTTGTATTCGAATCACGGACCTTTGAGCCGTGAGTCCGAGACCACAACCGATTCATTATTATTAACCTTATATCATATTATTATTCAAGTGGAAATAAGTCTGACTTCTTATGTAGTGGTTGACGCGTTCGCCTACCATTATTTAGCTCCTGGGTTCGATTCCTGGCAGGGTGGACGTGAAACATTGATTTTAAAGGTTTTTTGAATTGCAATATTTCATTGTTCCTGGATCTAAAAATGAACCCTTAACCTTTATGTAACAGGCGATCAAACTAAGCGACATGTGGTTTACAAATGCACTGCCCTATGCACCACTGGATGAGAAAGAGGGGTTGATGATGAAAAAAAATTGCATCCCTTTTCAAAAAACAAATTGTCATTAATTTCTGTGACATTGTCGAACACCAACTTTATTGATTTTTTTTATCATAGGGTGACTTGGGCAGGTGAGAGGAATGAACTGAATAAGGTGGAGGAGAAATCGCAAGATGAGGTGAGCAAGCGACGCGTGTACAGTTACCTGGCATACTCGATCCTGGCCACTGTGGTCACGGCTGTGGTACTTCTCGTCTTACTTGTCATGAGGAAGAGGATCAGACTCGTCATACAATTGTTCAAGGAGGCGGGGAAAGCTATCAGCAGTATGCCACTATTGCTCTTTGAACCCGTTATGGTAATCAGATTCTGCTTCATTATTACTCAAATCACCCCATCAGGAACACGATGAATTTATCTTCAAAAAAAAAAGAATACTAATAATTTATTAATCGTTATATAAAAGAAATATTCAATAAATAATAACACATAAATTATTGAGTTTTTCAAAATTATTTTAGTTTTACTTTCTAGTTTTTTTTTGTCGGCCTCGTGGTGTAGTGGTCAGCAAATTGCCTAGCACGCATAAGGTCTCGGGTTCGATTCCCAACGTGGTTGACATGACTTGAACTGGCATCTGAAGCATAAGACTGATCATCTTACCTTCATGTAACAAAAATGATTAAGATACGCTGCGATTGGTGTACCAATACAGTGCCCTATGCACCGTTAGGTGCGGAAAAGAAATGACGATGAAATTAGTTTTATTAACAATATTTTGAGTATGCCCAAATGCATGTAGACAAGGCTGGATTTCACTCCCTAGGGAGTAATTAAGATTCAAATTTATTGCAACAGACAGGGAAAACATTTTTGAGAAGGAATGTGTAAGTCTAGGCTTCATTAAAAGTTTTTATTTGTACATTACCGTAGACATAAAAATAATAAGATCGACTCTCTTACCTTCATGTGATTATCTCTTTTACCTTTACGTGATTATCTCTCTTACCTTCACGTGATTATCTCTCTTACCTTCACGTGATTATCTCTAGAGATAACATTTCAACTGGTATTCCTTCTACAGTTCCCTTTGTGCAACAACCATCGTTTTCCACTCAATCATCAATGAGACTAATAACACCAATAAAATTATCATATTAATGTTATTCATTTATGTTCCAGACTTTCGCTGCTCTGGCTCTTACTGTTGGCCTGTGGATATACTTGAGTTTATGGGTGGAAAGTGCTGGGTTTATAACTCTTGAAACCAATCAAAGCTTCCATTACCGCAAGGATATCACCATGAAAGTAATTGATTAACTTAAACCCTAAAATTACCTCATTTATTATTATTTAAATAATGTCTTAGAAGGTCATCAATTAATAACATTTTATCCTAAGCACTCTTAAATAAGTTTTGCATACAATATTTATATACTATAATAATAATAAAATAACAACAATAGTCATGGTAAATTGTTTTTTTTTTCAGGTTTGCAGATGGTACAACCTTTTTGCTTTATTTTGGTTCACACAATTTATAATTGGGTGTCAGCACATGCTTATAGCGGGAGCCGTGGCCACTTGGTTCTTCACTAGGTAATTCAAACTATGGTCCTTAATATTTTTCACGTTCTGAAGTGTGAGATCAGCATTAAAATGTGTGAATTTATTGCCTTTCAGAAATCAAAAGAATTTGTCTTCACCGATAACCAAAAGTTTATATAATCTAGTGAGATTCCACTTGGGTACCGTGGCACTGGGCTCCTTATTAATTGCAATTGTTCAAATGTTGAGAACTATTTTAACCATCCTTCAGAAAAAATTCAAAGGTTCAACAAATAGTCTGGCACAATGTATATTCAAATGTTGCCAATGCTGTCTGTACTGCTTTGAAAAGTTTCTGCAGTATCTGTCGAGAAATGCGTACATTGAAACAGGTAAGTGCAAACTTTTGAAGATAATATCAAAACTACTGATGAAGTTGTTTAGTTATTTACATATATATTGTAAAAATCAGTATTTGCATTCTTATGATTAACCAAAGTTTGGTGCCATTTTCAACAAGTTGTAAATAACTCACTATTGGAAAATGGAAGCCAAGTTGTGGTAGAGCGGGGTTCAAATCTTGGACCTCTGATCTTTAACTCCGCAATACTAGTCACGGGACCACAACCACAATTTATATTGTTAATGATTTGTGTTAATAACCTTTGACTAGAATATATTGCAGAAAATAAATCTGGAATAAATGATTCAATGTGCCATAAATTAATTAGCCCTTAACTACATAAAAGCTGCACCTTGAGTGTAAATTTGTATAATGAATATAGCCACTCCTAAGGACCATTGTGTACGGGTTACACGATAGGGAGTGGTAATTACATCATAGGGGGATGTAACTATACATAAATATTCAGTAACCTAAGGGAAGGGCAAAATGTATTGTTTTAAATTGCAATATTTTTAAGGTGTGTTGTGTTTTACGACTAAAATAAAATTGGACCTAATATTAGGTGTGGCACGAGTTGTAACTCCTCATCACACTAATTCAAATGTACAAATATACATATTATGTGTAAACTTATTTTCGATTTAGAAAAAAATTAAATAAAACCATGTCCATGTGTCCGAAATTTATCAATATGATTTGCAAAGAGCAACATTTAAGAAAACTGAATGTTCTTCATAGGCAAAATCGTTATAAGTGATCACTTAAACTATCCAACGTCAAGTTATAAGCCCTGTAAATGTCTAGACTTCCATATCGTGGGTATTCTGCGAAAAAGCACTAAGTCAAAATTACTACTTCTGAGATAATTGAAGTTCAAAGTTTGTAACGAAATAACTTCTTTTTTTTAATACTAAAAATTACTAAGCCAACTTGAAAAAATGGTAAATTGATCTATTTACTACATTTTATTTAAATAATAACTGAACTTTCAGAAAAAAAAATTCAAAATAATAGTGGATTGACATGACTTAGTGCATTTTCGCTGATACCTAATACCACAGTAAGGAATTCAAATTGAAGTCACACTGTACCTACTATAGTCACTTTGTGAGAAATGTTTTTTTTTCTTTAATTAAAAAAGTGATGTAATCATTTTATCTAATGTACAGATCCTATTACATTAGGTAAAATAATAATTAATTAGTAAAAAGAGAAAAGAAAGAAAATAATAATTGCCACGTGTGCCCCTGAGTGAAGCATGTAGACATCACTTACTACACATCCCCAGGATATCATGTCGCCTACCAACAATCTCACCTTTTCTCAAGTCAGTGCTGCTCCATAAGCTCCGCCGAATATATCAGAAATATTGTTATTGATGGCCCACCAGTACGGCGTCCCTTGTCCCTTGGTGCTTTTTCCCTGAACGGATTACAGAAAATATCTCAACTTATAGTTGTAGGATAGATTTTTGCAGATTGTAAAGTATTTTTTCAACAGTATAGCCTCACCATTAAGTCAAAATAACAAAATTTTGACTTAGTGCTTTTTAGCAGAATACCCAGGATATTCTGTCTAGATCTATAGAAATGTATATATAATCATTTCTGACGTTTTTTTAATTCTCTAGAGTTACAAATCTTCAATTTATTGTGCATTAGTGATCATTCTTATTATGCACACATTTCTATTTCTATGTTAAATTAGTTGGCCTTGTACATATTTTTTATTAAAAAAGGCGTACTTCTTTTTAACAGATATTTATTTTTTATTACCTAAATACCTACGGTTTTTGTTGATTTCAAACTGAAGTTGGAAGTTGTATGATTGAGATATTTGATGAGGTATTTTTTCTTCCAGCTATATTTGGCTACAGTTTTTGTAGAGCGGGACAAAAGGCCTTTGGGTTGTTGGCAAATAATGCTCTCAGAGTGGTCGCGATCAACTCCGTCGGAGATTTCATTCTGTTCTTGGGGAAAGTTTTTGTCGTTATGGTCACAGTTCTTATCGGCATAGAACTTGTACAGGTATCTTATTGTTATTCTCCGAATCCTATATTTATTAGCATTAATATTATATGTTTCAAAAATGTGCATACGATTTTCATTTCTAATTTATAATACGAGTTAAACTTTAAACATGGAAAATATTTCAATCAGTAAGTAAGCAGCTTTTTTAGGGAAAATGAATATCAAACTCATCAATATATTTTCCCATTTTATGTAATCTCTGTTTCGGATGCTTCATTTGCCCAAGTATGGTACTTGTACATTATTAAATATTTGTGTTTTAGAAAAAAGAAGGTGTTCAACACACGTGGGTACCCCTTGGAATAGCAGGAGTGGTGGCATATCTCACTTCACACTGTTTTATGACAGTTTATGAGGTGAATATTATGTTGAAAATTGTTATAAAACACACAGTTTTTAAAAGAATTGAATTACCGAAATTATCCCTTTATATGGGACAGTAAGTTAATATTATAACTAAAGAAGTGAAGAGAACAAGAGGACACAAAATAAAAATTACAACAAATTAGTCAATAATTCATAGCATTTTCACCATAACAAGCTGTAGAAATAGCATAAAAAAATTACCACTTAACCGACTAGTTTTTGAATGATGTGCGGAAATGCACAAAAAAAAACAATTGTTCGCATACTTTTTTCGGTGTTTGAACGTTTTTAGGTATGTTTTACAGTTGGTATCAATAAAATTTGTTTAATAGGCGCTAGAACAATATGTTATCGTGCGAATAACACCAAATTTATTGTTCTGCGATATTTACGTACTCAGTTATTGATATTTTTGTACATGCACTAGCGTAATCGTAACGTAAAAATAAAAATGGCGGCCATTTAAAGAGGGGGGGGTAGGTCATTGTAAGGGAGTGGATTTGTCGATAAAAATACCTGAAAAATAATCCCCCTAAATATCGGTATGTCATGCCCGTCCATATTATATAACCTTTTCCATATTTTTTTACTTTTGATGCTCTTTTATAAATTTATAAAAATGAACACGTTTTTTAAAACACAATATTTCATGCACTTATTGTATTAATGAAAGTTTATCACTTGTGTCATATTACAAACAATTAACATTTACAGATGGCTATTGATACAATTTTCTTATGCTTCTGTGAGGACTGTGAAAGAAACGACGGTATCTCCCGGCCATACTTCATGAGTAGAGGGTTGATGGAGTTTGTGCAGAACAGCAAAAAAGCTCTGGAAATACTTGATAACTCGGAGAAGCCAAAGGAAGCTTGGGGACCAGTTAAGACTATTTCAGGAGGTATTAGTTAATTGAATGCTCTCAAAACAGGAAACTGAAATAATTTGTTTTTGTATCCATGGCTGTGGTTAGATTAATTTATACTATGTGAATGTATATTCATTACAAAAATCGGTCGAAGACCTTTTTTGAAAGATATTTATTCTTAAAACCATTTATTAATATTAGAAAAGGTTTTTTATTTTCTACACCTATATTTACACTAATTAAAGTGATATTATAAATAAAATGAATATTTAAAACTGCACTAAAAATACTGAATAAAATTGTTTTAGACGTAACAGATATTACTATTTTTACACATTAAATACATATTTTATTATTTTTGAATCAATAAGGTAAAAAAATAAACAAATTTTATTCCATACATTTTGTGTATTGGAGTTAAGATTACAAATTCAACAGTACACCAAACATAATAAGCACATGATTACATATTATGAATATTACAATATTGGTGAGAGGATACACGCAAGGCCAGCTCGCTAATTACTTTATACACTATACACCTATTTACATATATTTTATTCAATTTATTACACCGAGAAAACACTCAAATAATTTACATTCATGTTACACATTTATGATTCTATACACACACACTATTAATATTATTCAGATAATTAATAACTTTTGGATACTAAAATGTATTATTATATTAATGACAGTTTTGCTTTACCAAACAAACAATAAAATTATTGAGAAGTTTACATAGCATCAATGAAATAAAATGTTATACTATTTCAGTTAGATACATATCTTACTCATTATACATAAATACTAAATTACATGAACACTGGTCCTAATAAAGATCTATAAGTTTGACCACATTATATTACTTTTTTCTATGTAATAAAGTACAATAGTTCGATTTATTTATTGCTCATAGTTGGATGTCTATATTATTTATTCTGTAAAATTGAAAACTACAATAAAATCTTAAGTTTGGTAAAGCTTTATTGATCTCCTACAACCTACATTACATACGATGGTATAACACAAAGGAGAACTACAATTCTAGTGCGTAGTGCGAAACAGTACCGATACTGGGGAATACGATATATTCTCCTATATAATATGTTGGACAAGTGACAGCTACTGGTACAAAATACTTTGTGTTCATCTACGCCCCCGAGTGTCTTTTATACAATTTAATATTACAAAGTAAAAAATGTATCGCTCTTTAGACAATAGTAGTTTGTTTATTACGTAGATTGAGATAACTAGGAAGAATGCATTGAACCTAAAATGTATGCATAAATATATTCTTATAAAATTTGAATAATATTCACGAGCACCTGAAAAATCTAATTGAAAGTGAATTTTAAAAATTGTGCACTACATATTTATAATAACACGAAAATCTCCACTGTCTTTGTTTAAAATCTCACTACTTGTTAGATTATTTCAAAATTGGTGTACATATTACGTAATATAGAGGTAAGATAACTTTTTCAAATGCTTTTTTAGTATCTAAATATTTCATTTTGTATTTTCCCATAATGCAGTACAGGATACGCTGAACTCCTTTTTTAAATTATAAGTTATTTGGATAATTCTTTTAAATATTTCAATTAATATGAAACACGCTGTTTTAGTCAAATTCTTTCACCACCGAGCAAAACTAGAACATATAATTTGATACTATTTTGAATTACTACCCAAGTTTAAACAAAACTGCGATATAAATATTGTATTGAAATCATATGCAATAAATTAAATGAGCTATTTTGTACAAATATAAGCCCAAAAACATTAATTTGCTGTGTTAATAATTAAATTCACAAAAATAGAATCATTTACATATTTAAAAATTAAATTACATGGTCTAAATATAGGTGGTATAAATCGATTAAAGTGAATCAATATTTTGACAATTATTTTACATAGTTGAAATTCTGTGAAAATTAATTTGCCTTGAGGACTTCAGAAAAGGAACATTGACCACAAAATGTAAATGGACATTTTTACAATTTTATATAATATGTAGTATGCAAAATTTAACAAAAACCTCAAACATTTGAACACTTATTTTTGCTTTGTTTTTGATGTAGAACTGAACGATACATGAAAATCATGATTATCGCTTTTTAGAGTTTACAAAAGGCATTCTGGTTTATGTTATTTAAAATATAAAAATCTAAAGACTGCATTAAAAATTCATATGTTCAAACTTTGACTCTAATGGACAAAAAAATCACTAAATGTCTTCAATCTTAAAGAAAGTGATCTTGGACATGGTCATTTATTGGGTAAATTATCTTAAAATTTTTTTTTTTTTTAAAGAATATATCTATTTCTATAAAAAAGAAGAGCTTTTTGAAATGTAAAAATACTAAAGAGACACACGACATACATTGAGGTAGCTATGAAATTATTACGCTACTAGAATACATATGCACATTATGTACTATCATATTATAAAAAATAGGTTTTGTACTCGCTAGAATACAATAGATCAACGGGATTTTTGATATTATAATATATAGATTATTTGCATTTACTGAGTGAAAAAAGGCAGTGATCGGCAATTGGGGCTTTTGTACTTCAATACATGGGCTATAAGAAATATTAATATTCTTTCTAAAATAATTATATTACATATTATGTATTACAATTATTTTATTATATTATGTAAATGATAAAACAAAGAATGTTCGCAATAAACATAATAATATGAATATAGATATTTATATTATAACAATCACAATAATATGTTTAGAGATATAACATTACTACCTACATCACAAAACTCTCCAATCTTTAAATAAGTAGTATGAGATGAAATAATATGTGGACTTCTACATACATACGAGTAAATATTATTCTGGACACCAAATTGTTCAGCAAAACAAAATATGGTATGCCATTATACATTTATTTTATTTATTTCAAAAACACAAACAAACAAATTGAAATCTAGCAAATAGTCACAGAGATAAATAATCGGTTAATTAGAATTGAACTATAATATTTTGATATTGTTGGAGTAAAACCTTCATAATAAACACGCCTCTGTTCATTAATATACATATTAAATGGGAACAGTTATTTAAAAACAAAATTGTTCAAGTGCTGTGTATTTTATTTTACACATCAGATAAGTTATATTTCCATCGGCAAAATGTGTTTTATTACAAAAATATTTTAGTAAATTTATCTTATCAAATTAATGCACATGTATGAACACAATATTAAAAATAAAAACAAATCATTTTACCAAAGCATTAAAAAAATATATCAAGATCAATAAAATAGTTAAAATATATTATGCACATTTGACGTTTTGATGTCTAGGTTTTATGTTTAAAATTAAGTCAATCAAATTGCAGGGAGAAAGTTAGGTTGAAGATTGATTTACATACTATGTATTAACAATTATTAGACAAGATATACCAATTTCATAAATTAATTTGTAAAACAACATTAAAATATTTCGTTGTTATGAAATTTAGATCAACACAACAAGAACAAGAGTCACACCAAAATAAATCATACAATTTAAAAATCTATCGAACACCAAACACTAATTTCAGTAACATTTGTTGTAAAATCAGTACTTAAAATTTTATTGCACTTTAAAAAGATTTATGGTTTTATTAAGCAACTATTTTAGAATACCATGTCTACATTGTATTTCAAGTAGAGTTAGCGATAATTCATGATTAGAATACTAGTCCCAAAACGCAAGTGAAGTTTTGTGGAGATAGAGAAAAGTCATCAAGGATAAAGGACGACATCTCCTAATATCTCACGTTAACGCCATTATCAAATATATTTTTGATTGGAATCTCAAAAACCTTAACTTTTCACAACATAGATCACACTTTTGATGATTTTTCATTTACGCATAAAAAATATCACAATGGCTTTGTCACGAATTACAGAAATAATTAATAATTTTATTGAGAAAATAAAATCATTTTTGAGCAACAATGAAGATACATCTGGCATTTCGCAGCTAAATGTATATATTATGTTGTCAATCTCCCATTTAGTCGAGCAATAATTTCAGTATAAAAAGTAAATGTTAAGTAGAAAAGCACACTTAAATAAAAGTTTCTTAAAACTTATTTTCTATTGGACCATTTTTGCCGCTTTTCATTTTAATACAAGGATATAGAAAAATTCCAGTAAGGTAAGTATTGAAATCTGTCTATTGGAGAAAAAAATAACTGATGAATATTGTACAGAATACTTCAATATGAAATGATAGAAAAGTTTGGTGCAACTTAAAATTGTATTTTTACCAAGTTTATTCGGACATGATCAAAATACAAACAAAACTTCAATAAAATATATGAAAAACTTATCCACATTTCAAAGCATGTTTTGTGTTGTCTCACTAATTATTTTGCCAACATAATGCCCGTAATCAATATTCACAGCATTATTATAATTTGATATTTACCTTTCGAAATCAAATTAGACCTATGCCTTGACAAATAAAATGAAGTTAGCAAATCTAGTGGCAGTTGAATCTAAATGCTCTCTTCAATTATGATCAGTTCGTTAAGAATTAGCTATTGTTATACAATTTTGCCAAATCATCACTACGCAAAGTACTGATGATGTCACAAGTATCATACTTCCATTTGAGAAATAAAAATTAAAGTACTTGAATACATTTTTTTGTTGTTTATGCATTACAAAATTCCATTATTGCTATGCATTTTCCACTCAAAATATTTTATGCTATATTTAATTATTAAAAAAACCAACATGGATGGAAACACTATAGAAATTAAAGGAAAAGAAAATCAAAACACTGGACTGTTATTAGTACAATAGCACAATTACACACAATACATATAACATATTATATTAAAGATGTTATGAGATTTAAAAAATGTTAAACTTTACTTAATTTATATATTTTTATTGATGTTACAATAGCATTCATGGCTGTGTAAAGGACAGGACATTCATGTCAGGGTAATTATTTCACATATCCGGCAAATGAAAACGTGATAAAGAGTAGTTATTAAAAAAACTACTTTCTTTTCAAAAGTCAATTTTTAAATTGCTCAACAATAATTTTAAAAGTAATAAGTAGTTCAAAAAAGTTAGTGAGCCATGTAATTAAAATAAACAAATAGCCTTTAAAAAATACAAAAAATAGAGAACTTATTAAATACAATTATTAATGTAAAAGGCTAGAAAAAAAATAAATATTTTTGTCAGATTCATATTTAGAGATAGTAGATAAGTAGTTGTATTAGAATAGTAACCTTGAATGATTGAGAAAATTGCATACAATTAATATAGTTAATTAGGTTTAAATTTTACCCAGTAGATTTGTTGTACATACGTAATATAGATCTGGCAGTGGTAATATTATTCTAGATATTTTAAAAATCCAATTAAAAATCAACCGAGAATTTATTTTTAAAAAAAGTTTGGTAATAGGTAAAAGAATGGTTTGTCTTTAGGAATATAAATATATAAATAATCACCTCACAATATGACTACGACTCTTTTACCACAACGCTAAATAGGAATGTCCAGAAAGTAATTTAACTTTACTTTCTAATATTTAATAAATAGAAAAGAAATCTTTCAACAAGTGTCTAACAGGAAACATTAAAGTAGAACTAAGAATACTGACAATAAGACAATAATATATAACAAGCATAATAAGAGCGTATAAAGCTTCGGATCAAGAAGTCTTAAATCTCAATATGTACACATATCGTCAATTATCATTGTTAAATTCGGCTCGAAACGCTAGAAATCCAAATACTTCAATACAGTAAATCAAACTATATACACAGTAAAACGTTTATAGCTTTTTCTTATTGACGGTATCGCTAGGAGAGGCTAAACAAACCGCTTAAATAAAATTTATTAACATCTAATCAGTCGTAATCGTCCAGAGATAACAACAGAACGTGTTAGACGGTCATCTTACGATACCGCGCATTTACAAGGACAGCCGTGATAATTAGTAAAATTTGGCACCATCCAAAAAATTTGCTTAAATTTTACATTACCGTAAAACAGTAGAATTTATTTCATATTTACAAAGTACCGCGGGTACGGCTATAATAAATATTAAATACTCTCACATACTCGGTAACACAAAACAGATTATAAATATTTTAAAGTAATATAACACGTCTGTAAATTTTATCTACGAAGAGAGTCGGTCTCTGGTCAACACAGACCGCAACACTGCTGAGAGTGGAGGCGGCACACAGCGAAGGGGGTCCCCCCAGAAGCTAGCAGCGAAATGCGAGCGCGCTGCCCTTCCACCACCAGCGGCCGCTCCCGACACAGCTCGTTTACTAGCAGCAAGCTGGACGCTCCGGCAGACGCGATCTTGTCTCGCACGATGCTCCCGCATGACTGGGCTTTGTAGAGACGCCCGCGCCCCAACAGCCCAGGAGGCCACAACTTTTTATGAACTTGAAAATACCGGCTCAATAAACGTGTCTTTTTAAAACCCCGCTTTTCTGTCGTGGTGACCTTGTGGCAGTTCTCCTTCTCTTCAGTCCTTGCCACGGGACGAGGAGATGAACTTAAAAAACGAATAGTGGAAGATTCGTTGGTAGTGGTCGACTTTGGGGTATCTTTTTTTGTGTCGGATTCAGGCGGGGCGGGACGTCTTCCGAAGAAGCGGCCCGGGTGGAAGAACCCCCGAGGACGCGGAGCCGGTTGCTGAGCAACTGGGAGAGCATCCGCTTCCTGCACCTCGGTGATACGATTGAGAGACTGACTCTCTCGTAGGCGAGTCTCTCCTGCCCTCCGGCCGCCGCGGTGGCGCCGGCTCAGGCTGCCACCGCCGCCGCCACCGCCTCCTCCCCCGCCTCCTCCGCCACCACCTCCGCCCCGCCGCGTGTCGCCCCCACCCCCGCTTCCCCCGCCGTGAGTAGCTATCTGACCCCCGCCCTCCCCCCCACCGCGACCCCCGGCAGCCCCCTGCTCTTGGGAATCGCTCGAGTCATCGTGTGAATCTCTCCTTTGGGAGATGGGTTTATGTGTCGGAGTATTAAGGTGCTCGGGTGGACGCTTCTTCCGCCCATCGGAATCCTCATCAGATGCGTCAGAGGAGCTGCAGCTCGCCGTGCGATGACTCTTATGATACTTGGTTCTCCTCTGCGCATAAAGACTGGCTTTTGCAATGTCCTCACTCTCCTTGTGCTTAGCGGATATGTTACTATCATCAATAGAGTGTTTCAAGGGTCTGATAGGGGAAGGCATAGTTTTGTATATTTGCGGAGCGGGTTCCGGGATATGTGTGTTACCTCGAATAGGTATAGTTATCGTAGATGCCTCCTTTATGGTCTTTGTCATAGGAGCATCATCTTCACACAGCAGTGGTAAAGGGCTCTTTAAAGTGTCTCCCCTCGGCAAGCTGGCTGACGTTTTCACAATCCTAGGAATGGAATAAGTAGTCGGTGCTGAATCAGTACCGATGGAAACTCCAGATTCGACAGCAGACTTGGGTCGGCCGTGTTCTCCATAACAGTTATTTTTCTTCCCGAAAGAAGACATCCAACCCATGGTTGTTCCCATGCCAGCATTTCCTAGCCTCATTCTGGTATTTTCATCGTCCAAATTAACCTTTAAAATTAATTAATACAATAATTAAAATCACAGTAGTTAAAAAATACTCTACGAAAATGTTGGTAATGTTTCTAAAGTATACGTATTTCTTGCCTTAGTAATAGCACTAGCGAGATTGGCGGCATCACAAGTATCCTGGGTACGTTCCTGGAGAGCCAAAAGGTGGAGACGGCCCTCGGAGCGAGAGCCGCGCCTTCCAGGACCTTCTTCATCATCCTCTTCTTCCCGCACTATACTGCACTTTCTCGTTCTCTATAACAAGAAACAACTAGTGTAACGACCGTGTTCAGATAACCACACTTCTAACCGCAATTCTGGAAAAGTGATTTCATTATTTCAAATGTGTTTTAAACCAATTGCGTAGAACACACATTCTGGACTTCTTCAATAGACGTTTACAGTTCAAATCCTTTTGCTAGAATGTGTATAACACCTATGCAATTGGTTTAAAACAAATTAAAAATAATAAAACAGCCTTTTTCCAGAATTGTGGTTGCCTTTGACCTAAATACGGTCGATATGCACAAGATTTAAATAAAGAAATCAAATGATACGTGTATTTTACTTTTCTTTCTCTGTTAAGGAAAATAGTTCTCAGGCAAAAAAAATAAAGAAAGTTTTATTGTCTTTTACCTGAGGCATATCAGTTGGTGTTCTTGGGACAGAGAGCAGTAAACCTTGGGAAGGGGGTGCCAGGAGCTTGGGGCCTGCGGACATGGCCCCCGACCTGTTGTCCCCTGCACCCCCCGGTACGGAGCGCCTAGGGCCTACAGCAGGGTTGATTCCTACACTGAGGGCCTCTGGTCTGCATGGAGCATTTTGTTCTAATCTAGAATTACATATACCCAAAATTTTATATATGTATATATTTTTAACACTAGTCCCTCCTGGCCTTTACAATAGAGAAATGTGTTTAAATATTACTATTCAATACACATTTTAATGATTGGCTTTTTTGATATTTCATTTTTACGACTGATCCGACTGGAACCTTGATTTGTAGTCTGCAACACCATTTCAAGAATTGTACTTGGGGCAAAGATGAGGAGTTTGCTATTTATGTTACTAGAAATTATTATTGTGTGGATGTGTCTTTAGAGCCTTTAAGACCTTTGCCTACTGTACAAGACACACAGTTCATAAAAACCTGAATTTCGTCTCATCGGCATTTCAAGTCTAAACTACAAGACGCTGGCCTGATTTGGAAGAACGCATAGATTTTGGCAGCCAAGAAGAACAGCTTTTATTCATAATAATATAATTTTACATGTTATAATTTTAGTTGCTCACTAAGTCTAGTGACTTTTAGGGTGGACACAATTTTTACAAGAGGTTTGTTTTGCACGCATACATATAAAATAATAAACAACATTTACTATATGGCACTAAGCGGGTATTTATTCAGTTCTTTGTTTTTCATTTGAAGATCTTCCATTTTAATAATAATGGTTTTCGGGAGATTATTGAACAATCTTGGAATAACACAATTTAATGTTCTCTCCGAAGTAATTTATAATTTGGAGAATGACCAGA